>NC_133620.1:64804769-64914769 GCF_048593235.1 Sminthopsis crassicaudata
AAGGGAGCAGGGTAGTTCAGGGGATAATACAACTAGAGGACAGGATGTACTGGATGTAGCACAAAACTCTGGTTCAAATTTAGGGTTTCAGTCAGCAGACTATACTGAGTTTGAAATCAATGCTTGCAATATGAAGGACACCTAGGAAAAGAGGATTCTCAGGTTGTTTGAGGAGGGTAGAATGGGTCTAAATTGGAAACAAAGCCACAGGCACACCCATAGGATATGTCAGATGTGTGAACCAAGTGCCTCTTATTTCCCCAGTGGTAATGGGACCAATGATAATTTCCAAATCGAGTCTGTCCTATGGGTATCTGAAGGGCAGCATGGCATACTGAATGGAGCTTCAGACTCAGAATCAAGATTTGCATTCAAATAATGACCGTGACACATACTGGCTATTTGACTCAAGACAAATCATGTAACTTCTCAACTACTCCTAGAACCTCTCTCATAAGTTGCAGAGTAGGGACCAATAGTGGTAGAGGGAGTTTCCTCATTGAAAGTTTCAGTTAAACAAAAGATATGCACATACATATGCATTCATGCATACATACATGCATATATATGTATAAAATGTGCATTCCATAAAAATTCTTCAGGTCAGCTACCTCACTTTAAAATTCTCACTAGAATTAATGAGAAAAATGACATTGCTTTGAATGACACTAATGAGGTATTATCATATGTGAATTATAAATTCATGTCAGAAACAAAAGTATAATCATTGTCACATCATAGACATCAGTGCCACAGAACTGTAGCTCACAGACCACCTAGAAAGCCTAAGGGGACTCCTGATGATCCCCAGACAATATGGTAAAAACTGCTGCCATATGGCACTTTTAGAATGGAGGTGCCATCCTGGATTCAAACAGTAGGTTTTAATAACTCCCAACTATGAAGCATCACTGAATCACAGGCCAAAAACATTTAGTGCTTTAAGGTTTTAAAAAGCATTTTCTTCCTAGCCATTCTATGAGATAGGTAGCATTCAGGCGTGATTATGAAAATGTGGCATAGATTATGAAAGGCACACTTTGTTGTGATGACCTGTGCTCTAATACTGATTCTTGACACACCTGAGTGACCTTGGTCAAGTAATTTAACCTCTAAGATTCAGTTTCCTTAAATGTCAAATGGAGAAAATTTCTATCTCTACTACTTCACAAGGCTTTTGTTTTGGTTTGGCTTGATGAAGCTCAGAGGGTCAGTAAATGGTTCCATGAATAAAACACTGAGCCGGGATCAAGAAGACTTAGTTTAAACAGTTTCTAGCTATGTGATTCTGGCAAAGTCACTTAAGCACTGTTTACCTCAGTTTCCTTATCTGTAAAATGAGAATAATAATAGTACTTGGTAGGTTCTTGTGGGGATCAAATAAGATATTTGTGAATTTTTAGCCCAGTAGGTACTATGTAAATGTCACCTATGAAGATGATGAGATTAAGAGTATGTGTGTTTTTTTTTTTAACAAACTTTAAAATGTTATAGAAATGTCAGTGGTTATTGTTAGTGCTATCATTATTATTATTAACCATCTATAACACTCTTCCCAAATTGTCTCAGTATGGATACCGTTTGAGATATGTCCAAGGAAAGAATGGCTGGATCTGTGTCATTAAGGAGCCCTTTTTCCTAGAATGTGGTCACTTGTGAAGTGGCAAGTCTTCTACATTTGTATCTTTAGGATTTTATATCCTTTCAATTATTTTGTTCAGGCTTTTGTCAAGATTTTACTCATTAGCTTTTACAAGTTAGGGGTATGGTAAAGTGAATGTCAGTGTTCGTTCCTAGGATGTGTGATTTTTGTTCTTAAGGGAATATTCAATGTATAAACTCCCTCCATCATTGCTGAACACAACCTATATTCAACTAAAACTCTTAGAAATTTGACCAGGACTTGGGCTAGGGTGAGGACTTGAGGGGTAATGGGGTTTTTCCACACCTATTTAATTAGTAAGAGTCAACAGAATTTGAAACTAGGGTTTTCCAGCATCCAAATCCAAATCACTTTATATATCTTTATTGTTGTTTATCCTTTGTTCTTGAAGAAGATCATGATATCAGGGAGGTGATGCAATGACATGCGTGTGAGTTGGATTTAAATGAGGGAATTTTGTGTAAAATAACCAGCCTCACTTTCTCCTCCAGGGCCATCTGGATCCAGTGGCAAGATACAGATCAGGATGACTGGAAATGGCCTGGGATAGAGTGGGAAATCTTAAAGTGAACATAAAACCATGAAATGAAAACTTAGGCATGGAGTTTGTCTATCGATATTCCAGCTACTGAACACTTAGCCAACATGACTACTCCCAGCAGAGTGTTGCCAATTTTAACGTGTTATCAATAAACCCTACGCAGCCAGGATAGTGTGCACTTTATCTTTGTCCTTGGACAAGCTAACATGGGTGGGCTATTGATATTTTCTGCTTCGGGTTCTGTGATAGATATTAGAAAGTCATCTGCTTAGATGTGTGGATGAGTGAGAGAATCCATGGGTTACCATCAATCTTTATTAGGAACAAAATGAAAGGGACTGTTGAAAGGTTATTTTTGGCTGAAATACAAGTCACAAGGAGTCTCTTCATCTTCCTGTTTTCTTCTGTGACTGTGTTGGAGGAAGGTGTCAGTAATGGTTTGGAATGTGTCAGATGTTAAGATACTCCAAATGATCCCTCTCACACTGTTTTTTTTTTTTTTTTTTTTTTTTCCTCCAGCCTCATGCAAAACACTTATTACCCTGTTTCTAGAAGGCTGCAAGTTGTAGAGTACAGGATTCAGTGAATCCAAATCCCTAATCAGATAACATGTCTTATCTTCACTTTACCTCCCAGGGCTCAGTTTCTCCATCTGCAAAGTGACTGAGATTGAATTTTATGGCCTCTCAAGTTCCTTAGAATTTAGCATGCATACTTTGGAACTTTCAATTCTGACTTTTGTGCATCCAGCTTCCTTAACTCCAAGACTTAATCTCTTAAAAATGTTTTTTTTTTTTTTTTTTATTCTGAACTTTACAATCATCAACAAATATGAACATTACTACATAACAGAGAAAGTAAAAAGAAGTGTATAGGAAACCATAAATCTTTATTATAGAAAACTTGCATTTTAGGAAAGTAAAAAGAAGTGTATAGGAAACCATAAATCTTTATTATAGAAAACAAAAAAAGTATGCATTTTGGGAGTATGTGTGTATGTGTGTATATATATATATATATATATATATATATATATATATATATATATATATATATATATGTGTGTGTGTGTGTGTGTGTGTGTGTGTGTGTGTGTGTGTGTGTGTTTTGTATGGTTTCCTATACACTTCTTTTAAGAATGTTCACATTTGTGGATGATTGTAAAGTTCAGAATAACTTAAAGTGACTTGTCCAGAGTCACCCAGCTAGAAAGTGCTGGAGTCTATTGTTGATTATCCAAAGTTGACTAGCATATTTTTAGATAACCAAACAACTTCCTAAATCCTACATGCTCACTCTTCCATCTCCCCTGAGACCTTAAAAGTGGTATTTCCCCAAAGTAAATTGCTCAGTCAGTGTGACTCTGTCTTGCCTAGTTATATTTATTTGAGCACATGAGTTATTTCACATACACAAATGGCAAACCTTTGTTACCTCTGATGGATGTCTATATTGTGGTTGTTCTATGTTACTAACCATTATGCTCTCCCAAATCTACTTCATAAATCTATTTCATATCATCACTTCTAGTGCCTTTATTTTCACATCACATATATATGTATATCCATATATATATATCGATACTATATTGATATTCAGCTGCTGGAATCTCCACATTGTCCATCAGGATGAATTGTTCCTTGCTGGTACATTACTTGATCCTTGAATCCTAAGAATTGGCTTTAGGACTTTTGTAAAGATACACAGAAAGATAACAGTCAGGATTGTTTTCCTCTGCCCTGGGAAAAGTGCTTTTGCTTTTTATATCTGTACGAAAAGAATTCCTAAAATGTTTCTGACAGCCATCATAGGCAGGGTTCTAAGACTTTAGACTGAGGCTCACACTACCTCTGCAAAGGGACACCTTCTGTTGGGCTACACTCCAGAGCTACAGGGGATATTTGAGTTCATCCCATATAACTCTTTCATTTTATTGATGTGGAGACTAGAAATAAGGATGAATAAATGACTTGCCCAAAGTTATACAGAAATAGTAAATAATCCAGCCAGATCCTCTGATGTCCAATTCAGATTTTTTTCCCACACTACTATAACTCTCTTCTTCACAGCACGATATATAAGTTTATGTGTCCAGATTCACTGCACCAGTACTCTTTCCAACCAGAAGACTTGCTTGTAATTTTCTTATGGTGCATCCATGAATACATTCATCTTTTCTATTCCCTACTCTCCCTTTCCTCTGAAACCATCCTGTGATGTCCTGCTTATTTTCCTTCTTGTCTTCACTGACATTTCATATTTTGATGCAAGGAAATGACTAAAATTTAAATTTCCAGCTATTGTTGAGGGGAGATGAGCCATTCCCCCTTGACTCCAAAGCATTGTGGAGAGTCCTTACATCCCAATGTTACAGCTACCTTCAGCATTAAGTTTAGGCTGCTCTGATAGAATGTGGCAGAAAATCAGTGCTCATGACTCATCATCTTAATTTTGAACTCTAAAAACTTCTAATGAATATAGGTGGGGGGGGAGGCAAAGGATAAGGTACAGGTGAGTGCCAGTGAGCTGGCTAGAGTGGGTGATGAAGGACCCAGCCAGGGTTATACTGGTAAAAGGCTCCATTTGACTTCCTGTTAAAAATATCTTCTCCCCACTCTCATTCATTTGTGTATACAGTGTTTAAAAGCTGTTCTTTGATGGTAAAGTACATTTTGGGCTTTTAAAACCTAAATTGATTAATTACCTTAGATAGGAAAGGATTTTGGTCATTTTCACTTTGAGAGTATTCTAAACTATAAGCAGTTTGGAAGAATAAAAGAAATTTGATCTTTTATTCTCTTCCATCTATTCCACTTCTTCCTAGATAAACTTAAATTTCTTTGAAGGAAAGCAAGAGAAAGCATTATATCTTTTCAGTATAAAAAGACCCAAGTAGGTTGAGAAAGTCTTGGGTAACCTCAGTGTTGCTGATTTTCAATTTTAGGAAACCTAATTCTTTCCCAAGTTGTCTTTTTTCTCTTCTCCTCAGAAGACCTGCTTTAAAATCCTACTTACAAGACTTATTACTGAGCAAAAGCTTCCCATCTCTGTTTCCTGATCTGAAAAATGAGGAGGTTGGATAAGATGGCTTCTCAGGTTCCTACTAGCCATGGATCCATGAATCTCTGGTTCTTTTTAAGGATGGTAGAGCTTTAAGGGTGGGAGCAGCTTTCTTATTCTGAAGATCCAATCAAATAAGGGCCTTTCTGTCTTTCCTTCTGTCTGTCTTTCTCTTTCTTTTCTTTCCTTCCTTCCTTCCTTCCTTCCTTCCTTCCTTCCTTCCTTCCTTCCTTCCTTCCTTCCTTCCTTCCTTCCTTCCTTCCTTCCTTCCTTCCTTCCTTCCTTCCTTCCTTCCTTCCTTCCTTCCTTCCTTCCTTCCTTCCTTCCTTCCTTCCTTCCAGCTTCATCCAAATTCATATATGTAAGTCATCATTGGTAATACAACAATTTAGCATGTATCCCCTCCTCAACAATTTATAAAATTTCCCACAGTCCTTTGAATTAGTGGTGATTTTGCTTCCTCCAAGGTTGGAAGTGCTTTCTATATTGACAGCCATTTCAGGATAATATTAGCATCAGCATCAAGGAGATACTTTGTGTCTGGGAGCAATTAGCAATTATTGAAAGATCTAATAATAACATCTAGTTTTTATATTTCAGAGACCACATATATTTCTGGCCTTTAATGGAGCTGTGAAGGACAGGATCTGGATTTAAGTTTTGTGGAATAAATACCTTGACTAAACCCTAAAATACTCAGAGCACTGAATACAATGTTGAACAATGTAGCTCAATTCATCAATAAAGGCTCAACAAATACTTTTTATCAATATTGAATGGTGGGTTAAGCATTAAAGAGAGAGGTCCAGAGGGATAACGTTGTAGTTTTCCCAGTCTTATGGGGGAACATCTCAGCTCCTACCTGCAGCTTTGTAGGGGATGTCCCTTAACCACTGGTAGCAGAAGCTCCCAGTTCAACAAAGGATATGTGTAGTCATGTAAACTCATATCATCTCTAGGAGGATTTTCCCCAAACCCACAATATTTCATATGGAGAAGTCAACCAAGCCAGGGCAGTCTATCCCCATGTATACACATTCCTATAAGCTCCAAGGTCCAAACACAAAGAAGTAGGTTGATTCTCTTTCTCATTTTCCCTCTGATGATGGAAATGAGATACAGGATCAACTCAGACACCTGGATTCAGGCTCCCTCTGCCTAAAAACAGCTGTTCTCTGCTTTCACACATGCACAGCTGTGACTGGGGCCTCGATGATCCAGCTCCAAGGTTCCCTTCTTATCCAGGTTTAAACCTCAAGGGACAATCAAGGGGTCAAACCAAATACTGAGCCCTTTGACCTTTACTGGGTTTGTTCAGATTTGATCTTTAGTCCATTCCTGAAGTACTAAAAAAAAAAAAAAAAAAAATGAGGAAGAGAATGGCATTGTACCTTTTTACACTTGAGTCTTGCTCCTTTTACATAATTTGATTGATTTCGGTATTCCAGGACCAAAGCTGAAAGCTTCCTCACATGCACACCTAAGGAATGTGCATACTGCTATCAAAATTAAGTGTGGTAGATGAGTCAGTTAATAGCAGTAGTGTGTTATGAAGTACAAGACAATTCCAGATCAGGAAGCTAAAGACCTGAGTTCAAATACTGCGCTTTCTGTGAATCCACCTGAGTGAATCTGAGCAAGTTTTACTTCAACTTTGGGGGGCTTCAGTTTCCTTATTTGTAAACGAGGGGGCTTGATTGGTCTCTCAGTGCTCCATCTCATCATTTCAAGATAGTTTGAAAGGAAGCAAGACCTCAGTCACCAAGGAGTGCAGGGCAACTGAGTGGAGACATTGGACTAGATAATTCCAAATTTTCTTTCCAGTTGAAGTTCTATGATGCTAAGAGAATCTGGATTTTGCATTCCAAAGAGGGACACAAGAGGGCTCAAGCAAAGGACTGATAAAAGCGAGTGAATCCTTCCAACATATGGGGTTAGGAAAATAACAAGTAAGTCAAAGATCATTGAGCAGGGAAGCAGAATGGATGCATGTGTATACATGGGGATATATGTAGATATATGTATTTATATTTTTACACACTCTCCCCCAAGCTGTTAAAAAAAACTTCACTGGGTGCCTGCACCACAGCTGCTTTGGGGGGAAAAAAAAAAAAAAAAAAAAAAAAAAAAGCTTCTATTTGGCCAGACAGATGCAGCCTAAACAATACAAAGAAACAGATGTGACTGTGATTAGTCATCCAAAGGATGGACTGACTGTGAGGTTTTGTTGGGAGGTGACTTAGGAAAGGCAGAACAAAACAGTAATCAGGCATTAGTCATGAATCAACTTTTTGATTAGATTAACACCTTCTCCAGGCTTCTAACACTTTGAAATAAGAGAAGCAGAGTCCTATCATGCTCTTTATCTTAAGAGAATTAGTCGTCTTGGTTATAGAAGTTCCCTACTATGCATCTCCGACTACCCCATGAAACATAATCAAGGAAGATAGAAGAAAGGGGAGTATATCTTGTATTGAGAGGGGAGATTGGGACCCATCTACTCATATCCAGTAAAAATTCTAGGAGTTTTCAGATTGAGGTTTGGGGGTGCTCTTTGTCTCTCTGTCTCTGTTTCTCTGTCTCTGTCATTGATCTCTCTATCTCCTCTCCCTTCTTGTTCTTTCCCTTTTTCTTATCTGACTGCTCCTTTTCAATGTGTCCAGTACAGGATCTCCATTCATGCTACATCCTATACAAATCCACCCCAAGGCTCTGTCCTGGATCTTCTCTTTTCAGTCTATATTGTATTGCTTGATGGTGTCATCAGCTTTTGTTTGATTATCATTTCTATGAAGATTATTCCCACATGTAGAGAGTCAACCTTCTCTCTCCCTAGCGTCAGTCTCAGTAACTACTTATTGAATATTTTGAGCTGGATATCTCAAAGATATCTCAAACTCCATATATCTCTTGACCTGTCAATCTCAGTCTCTTTCTCTCTCTTTCTCTCTCTCTCTCTCTCTCTCTCTCTCTCTCTCTCTCTCTCTCTCTCTCTCTCTCTCTCTCTCTCTCTCCCATTTTCTGCTTCAACCTTATCTTTCTTGGAAAAAGAAAAAGTATTATAGAACTCATATGCTTTGTTCTTAAACTTAGAAGGAAATCCATTTGAAGTTGATAAGAAATGGGATATTTTCAATAATTCATTTATTCAATCATCATATTTTAGACCCCTTCAGGGGGCTTTATTTTATGATAGGCCAGACCATACTTACTCATTTCTCTACCCATAGGAAAATATTTTTCTTCCCTTTTATGTACCCAGAGAAAGCATGTGGGTCTCTCTTTTCTTTCAGACATATGATTTCTATCACTGTAAACTCTCTCTTCTGGGGTGCTACACAGATGATGGGTGCCCAGCGCCACATTGCAAGCTTACACTTCCCAGTGTCCAGCACATAAGTAATTTGTTTGCCATGCTTTCAGCATATCCCTTTGAAAAGGCATTTTGGTCATGGGACCACATACTCAGAGAAGGTGACTGTCCCAGCCTCTGGATACCAGGAATATAGACCAATGTTATGCTATATTATGCCCCATTTTATTATGTACCTGTATGTCTAGCATAAGAATCACTCACTTATCAGGAGGTCACTTACTCAGCAACCTTAACTGTTGGGAACACAGCTCAGAAGCAGAAGGTCAAGGAGAGGGGGAGAAAAACAGTTCTCTGTTCAGCCAAAACAGATGTCATACACCATGGCTCATGTACTTTCCTCATAGGAGAGCTCCTCCCAGGTCCTCACTCCGGCCTCTATCTACTCCTTTTTTAGACATATTTCTGAGAAATGCTTTTATCTCATTTCCCACCCACAGCCTAATAGAAGCAATAAATTGGAAGGGTGGGGAGACTGCTACACACAGTCATACTGACAGCAGCAAAGAATCATAGCTGATAGTCTGTCTGTGAGGGAAAAATACAAAACACAATGATTCAAAAAACAAACAAACAGTAATTGTAAAGGCAAAGAAGCTTGGGGCCATTCAGCATGAGGGCAAAAACCAAATCCTGAAGGCTTCATTAGTGCAGGGATTCTGGTTTTATACTTCCCTATCCCTTCCCCAACCTAAAAAATAAAGTGCACATGAGTTCCCAGTGTTAGACTGGCTATATTTCCTCTTCAGGTTTTAGGTGAACTGAAGTGATTCTTCTCTAGTTATTATTTGGAACCCCTATTCCAGCATGTTCTCTTCCCCCACTTTTAGGCACTAGTTATTGTTATCTCAATTACTTTTAATTGATTAACTTCTATTGGAATTTTCTGTGATGATATGGCAAGAAGGGAAGTATTAACACTTCCGCTAACACTGAAGGAAATACTCTCCCCTAAATCACCTCAGCTTTTGGGGATTTTCAAGCACTTTCTAAATAGCATTTGTCCCACTAAAGATGGCACAGCTGCTGTTTAAGTCCCATCTCAGCCACCCCTGGCTGGGTCAAGTAGTTCATCAGATACTTAACTCCTCACCACTTGGCTATAGGCAAATCCCATCATGCACTCCTGATCCTAGACTTGTGATAACTTGTCATTCTAACCTTCTGAGGGTCACAAGACAGGCTTTTGCTATTTGTGAAGCAATGCTCTTTCTCTTAAAAACAAGGAAAAAAAAATAGAAATAGACGTAACAATAAGAGAAGGAAACAACACCTGCATGCTCTCAACTTCATGGTATCCCCTACCTGGACACCCACAGCATCTTGTTCTTCTTATTCAATACCTGTCAATCAGTAAAGGGTCAGATTAAAATATCTACTTTGGCTTTTGAAGGTACTACAGCCTCAGCTCTATAACAAATCAAATGGGTTTCTTTTCACCACCAGGTATAGAAAATGTACATTCCAAAGTCCACTTTGGTGTGTTACTCTATCAGTCAACTTTTCTGTACATACTCATCAGTACTGGGCTAGCTAAATCCTAGCCCCAATCCTTCCCTGTTTTAAGATCATAGAATCCCAGCCTTAGAAGTGGAAACGGCTGTTTTACAGTACCAGAACCAGAGAAATCTAGGGATTTGTTAGAATCACTGCAGAGATGGTAACGAGGTGGCTGAATCAGGATTTGAATTTTGGTTTTCTTATTCCAAATTATTTATTTTCCTAAATTTCTCTAGCATGATATTGACATTGATTCTCTAAATTAGGATTTTATATCATTGAAAAAGTGAAGTTATATTTCCTAAGTTCTAATTTAGAGCACAAGAATGTGTACATTTTTAAAAATAGACATCTACCAAAATGATTAAAAGGAAAGTTTTAGCCTTGAAGAAACAAGCTTCAGTTATCCATATAATGAATTTTCTGATTGATGCCAGATAAACGAGCTGTTACTTACTCTAGATATGTAAGACTGACTAGGTGGTGAAATGAATATATGTTTTTAAGGTGGGGGTGGGAACTCTGCCCCGTCAGAATGAGAAAGCTTTTTTTTTTTTTTTTGGAGGAAAAATGACTAAATTTAGGACAATTCCAACACATATTATATCCCAGATCCCAAGCCTGATACCTTTCAGTTGTTGAGACAAAGCCCCCTAGACTTCATCCAGGCTTCAGAGGCTTTCAAGATTTTGGATCAATTAGTCATTTTCCCCCTCCTATTTTTTTTTCCATTGTAACTTTGGATACAAGCAGTCTAGTTTCCCCAGCACATGTTGCCATAGGCAACTCTGTTTGTTTAGGGTGGAGTGGTTGGTTTTGGAAGGTTGGGGGAGGAGCAATTAATTCTAATAGGTATAGAGTAAAATTAAATCCTGGTCTTTCCAATGATTTCCCCATTTCTCTTTCTTCTTCCCTCCCTATCCCTTCCTAGAAGACTTCACAGAGGCACAAAAGTAGTCTGTAAATCATTTTAGTCATATAGGATTATGGAGTTGGAAAGGACTTAGGAGGTCACCTAGCCATGCTCCTTTCTTCCAGGCGGACCATGCTTAATGATTTCCAGATGAGAATTCATCCTTCTCTTAAAGGCTTCCTGAGAAGTAGATTACACAGCTTCCCATTACCCATCGTAACATTAACAGTCCTCACTGGCAAGTTCCTTCTTACAGATATAAGAAAACCTAAAACTCTCACTTTGGAAGCCATATATACATATGGAGGGAAAGCTTGTTTGTATTGCTGTATTTTTAAAAATAGACATTTACATGGAAAAGAACTAAGAGATGGATTTAGTTTTTCAATGAGTCAGATAGAGTTGGGGAAAAATGAGAAGATACAAGGTTGAAAGAGGAAAGCTTACCTCTGAACCTTTCTTCCCTTTATCATCTTTCTGGCCTTCTGTGTCATGTACAGATATTCCCATAAACATCTGAGATTGCCTTGGGTCCAATAAATCCTTGTTTGGATGGATGTATAATAGAAATCCTGATTTTGCCATCAGACTAGGCTCTGTAGAGACAAAGCACTATGCCCCAAATATCCAAAATACTCACAATCTTAGCGATTTGTGTTATTCCTCCATTCACCTTTATGATGAAAAGAAAACTTGGTCTTCTCTCCTGTTCTCAGTTGACATTATTGATCAACTGTTAAATGGACATCATATTTTGTCCCGGAGGTAGCGGTATTTCAGCGGTCAGCATACTGATGTGCAGGCTGCTTAGGTTTTCAGTTACTTAGGGACCCCTTAGCATGTGATTTGCTTAAATAATGATGGCTAGAATGGTTGTTCCCTATTTAAACTTCAGAATAGTGGCCAAGTTGATGCCAAATGCAAATAGAAGCAGGGTCACTAAATAAATATATACATGTATAAAATAATACATATCTAATATAAAATAAATTAATTCAACATATTTCATAGGTTATCTTTTACTAGCGGCATCTATAAGCTGTTGAAATGGATGATATTATCTCAGGAAACTGACACTGAGGCATAAACAAGGGATTTGGTCATGAAAGCTCAGAATAAGAGTTGGTTATAACTAGGGAAGCATCTGTATGTTATATAGCCAAAACTATTCTTCACTGGATTTTCATGAACTTATTCTTAATAATTTTTATTCTTAAAAGCATTTTTATATCTATATCTCAATAGATTTAGTTTCTTTTATTGTTCTATTTATTTATTTATTTTACACACTTAAAAACTTTATTTTTTGAAGAAATCCATAGGTTTCAACCAGACTGCCAATGGGGTCGAAAACACAAAAATGGTTAAGAATCCCTGCCCTAAGCAATTAACTTGAGAGGTTTTTAGAGGCTTTGCAGCAATGCATCAGCTCAGGATGGAAGAGAGCCAATGTTATTGAGTAGGTGGGCTGGCTGGTAAGTCCTCCAAGATGCTGTGGGACTGTATTTCCTGCCAGGGCTTTTCCTCTTCAGATCCATGGCTTTGGGCCACTGAGTTATTGTTTAACCACTTGTTGCTGTTCTTATCGTATGTTCTCTTTTGGGGTGAAACACTCCATTAACTCTGGTTTGGCCTGGGCCTGATTCCCATTTTGGTTCCTGCTAACTTGCAGCAGTAGCAGGAGTAAATGGAAACTGTTTGGCTTACTCCCCTGTTATCCGTGGTTTCACCACTGTGTGCACAGGACTGCTACACATGTGTGAACATTTCTGCCCCAGGACGGGGGTCACCAAACGCAGTGACAAGCTGCTCTGGGGCAGTCATCCTTTTGTGTTTACATAGCTCTGGAAGCTCCTATTTCTAAGTTCTCATATGATCCAGGAGAAGGGATAGATGCCATTATCCCTGCTGGATTAGAAGCAGGAGAAATGGCCAGTGACCTACCTACAGGTAGTAGTGATGGGAGCTACAGGTAGAGGCTAGAGTTTAGGTAGTCCTACAGGTTCCTTCTGGCCTCCTGATCAGTGGAGTCATTCTTGTCTTGAGACTTTGCTATTACTTGGAAAAATTAAGTGATAATTCATATCTATTTCCCCATGCCATCTTAGGGCATGGATAAAGCAGTTTATAATCACTTACAAAAATATACAATGACTAGCACAAAAGGACCCCTTCAGGAGTCTAAAGACATGTCTGATACTCATGAGCAGCCCTAAGTTGTCATTGGACCTGGAGTCATTAAGAGTTCATCACCATTATCAGATACTAATACTTCACTTCTATATAAGATTTGGTCAGAATTCTTTCCTTCTCCCATTGTTGTTCTTGTCTATCCTTTGTTCTCAAAGAGTACCAGTGACATCATCTTGACTTGTAGGTAAATTAGGTTTAAATGAAGTAGAAACACAAAAAGTTGTTAACTTCACTGATTCTATGGAGTCTGCTTTTCCTCTGTATAATCCTAGGCTGGACCTAGAGGAACAATGACAAATGGGATCATATATAGACTGACTTCTCATTTTCCCCACCAGCCTTTCCAAGCCGATGGGTGGTGTGATACAATCAACAACCGAGCTTACTGTCAGTATGATGGTGGAGACTGCTGTTCTTCAACCCTTTCTTCCAAGAAGGTAGGTTGAACAAAGTTTGGGCAAGGGGGCCCCTAGGGTTAAGAGCAGATCTTGCAAAGCACTTATCTGAACTTGAATCGGTTCATCAGCCAAACCAGTCTGGGTTTTTGGCAGGGCTTGATTTCCAGAAACAGCCTACTTATTTTGCTCAAATATTTCTCCTTTGTTACACAAACACACACACACACACACACACACACACACACACACACACACACTCTTAGTGTGATCTTAGTATTAAGAGACTTTGGAAATAGAGAAGTGCTAATCCTACTGTTATTCTGCTCTGATCAGAATCTAGAGTTATGTGTTCTATTTTGGCTCATACACTTTAGAGAGCATCAATAAGCTGGGAAGTGTCCCAAAGAGAAAAATTATAGTATAAACTCCCCTTAACTGTGATATAAGAAGATCATATAGGAACTGAGGATGTTCACTTTGGAGAAGGAGGAAGGGGGAAATACTATGATGCTGGTCTTCAGCTATTTAAAGGGTCACTGTCTGGATGAGGCATGAATCTTATTTTACTGGACTTCAAGAACAGAAATAGGATCAGTGAATGGATAGGAGTTACAAAGATTCCAGCTTGATGCCCAAAACTTCATAAAATCAGCTTTATCTGATGTAGGATGAACAACTTTTAGAGTTAAAGGGATTCACTTCTATTGTAAGGTACACTATCATGGCAACTCTTTTTCAGGTATGGATGGGAATGTTAGATGGCCTCTGAAGTTCCTTTCTCCTCTGATGTTCTGTGTCTCCTTAAATTGAATTTCTTTGGATATTCAGAAGAATACCCTGGGGGAAAGGGAAAATCTTAAGAGATACAGGATTCAAGTTTTGGATTTTTAGTATAGTTCTGTGTTCTTCTTCAGCCTTGCTTAATCCTAGAAACAAAAGCAAAGCAAAGCAAAACAAAACAAAACAAAACAAAAAAACAAAAAACAAACAAATTAAAAAAAAATCATCCACCACAACCATTCTGACTTAATTATCACCTTCTCCAAACTTCCATAGAATAAATGAGGAGGAAAGGTTTGTTTGTTGAAACAGTCATGAGATTGTATCTGTTTTATTTTTTAAATAAAGTGACATAAGCATATTATTCATTCAAGAGACAATTCTACAGATCACACTAGAAAGCTCACTAGGTCACAATTTGAGAATCACTGATCTGGATGAGCTGAGAGCATTGGGATTTAAAGAGTAATGAGGAAGGTGATCACACCAGATGAATAGCCTTTTTGACAGGATATTGTGGAGGAGATTCTGCCAGCTGGAAGGGAAGGCAGAGCTCATATAATAGGACAGAATAGTAAAAGGACTGGGAGGAAGATTTTTACAAGTTGCAACTGGTCAGGGAAATCTTGCCTCATTCTACATGGGCCTACAGTATCAGTGCATGCAATTTCCACATTCCTTTCCGTTCAAAAAGTCAATGCGTTTGTAACATCTCAAATATCCAGGAGCCATCCCAGTTCCCAAATTAGCAAAGTCTTAGAAGGGTCAGTTTTCTACCACCTAAAAGTCTGAAGTACAAGGTTGAAATTCAGCCAGTTTGGTCTCTACATTGAGGCTGAAGAAGACCTTGATCAAGGACTCCATTTGATTATCATTCCTTTTGCCCTATGCTGTGTTCCTGAGGAATTTCTGGTCACCCAAGGAGGTAGCAGAGTCAGAGCCACTAGCTATTCATCTCTTCTCACCTCATTATCCTACTGATCGTGACTTTATTACTACCTCATTTAAATGCCTGTGAATATTACTTCATAGAAACTAGCTTTTGAAAGAAACCTTATTCCTCCTGGGATACCATTTAGTCCATGTTGCCCCAGGCACATGAATTTTAGCTGGGAAGCAATACCCAAGCAACACTACCCAACAAAATCCCTGAATCAATCCTTCTACTCAGGGCACTGAGTATACTGAGAATAGATTTCTCTTGGTTATGAATTTGACTATCTTGGATTTTTTGGTCAAATACAAGACAAGATCTTTGTATATTCTGCATACTTCCTGGAGTACTTATGTACCCCATAAACCCTGACTTCAGTAAATCATTATAGACAAGTTGGCAAAAAAGGATAATCTGAAAGCACAATTATTGGAGAAAGGGAGGTCTAGTGGAAGTATAGGTATGTTCTGGGGCACTTTTGAAAGGGGGAAACCTATGAAGAAGGGATTTAGTCATTTCCAAATCAGTGGAAGAGAGCTGGGTTTTTTGCCAGAGTTCTGAGCTTTTCAATAAATCTTTAGAGCAGACAGGACAAATATATTTATCAGGAAAGGAACTAAAAGTGACAGAATTTTCCTATAAAACTTTTAAGATTCGTAAGACTATAACAATGCTTTGACTCCTCCAATACTACTACTACTACTAACTACTACTACTACTATGACTATGACTACAACTATGACTACTACTTCTACTATTAATACCATTATTACTACTACTACAACTATTACTGCTGCTGCAGCTACTACTACTATTAGTACTATTACTACTACTACTGCTATATTACTAATACTGATAATTAACATATGTACAACACTTTTAGGACTGCAAAGTGTTTTACACTTATTATCTCTTTTTGATTCTCACATTAACTTGGTGAGATGGGTATGAAAATACTCCATTTTTTAGATGGGGAAATTGAGTCTAAGTTAACAGTGCCATACTGTTAATAGGGTCACACAATTTCTAAGTGCTTATGGTAAGATTTGAATTCAAGTTTTCCCAACTACAAGTTCAGCACTTAAGCATTATATCATCTGATGGTAAATATCAGATATCCCAGATTAGAAATCAGGAAATATGTATTTTAGCATAAACTCTGTCACTAATGTAGGGGACACTGGCCAAATTACTTCATCTGTATAATCCTGTTTCCTCATCTGCAAAATGACTATCCCGCCTATTTTCTCATGATATAGTGGATTGAGAGCTGGTTCTATCAATAAAAGACCTGGGTTCAAGTTGCTTTTGATATATTCTGTCTGTGTGATGCTTGGCTAGTCATTTGGCAAGTTACATTTGCTCCAGTGACTCTCTCAAACAAGAATTCTTATTCCTTTTTTTTTTTTTTTTGTCACAGATACCTTTTGCAATGTAGCAAAACATTTCAGAGTAAATTTTTTTTTTCACTTATAAGTGAATGCTTGAAGGAAGTGCTAAATTTCAGTTAGAAGTTAGTGAAAGCCAATTTGTACTATTTTTCCCTATTGAGGTTCACAAGCTGCATGAAATCTCTCCATGAAATCAGGAATCTAAGGTTAAGAATCCCAGTTAGGAAATTATAAGATAGCGGACTGTTTAGACCTACATCAGGGAAATGTGTTTTCTTATCACAAATTCCTTATACCACTAAAGTCAAGATTAACATCAAGGAAGGAAAAAACACTTTTATCTAGTGTTGCAGAACATGAGACAATGGATATGAAGAGTGTTAAAAATTTCTAAGTCGAAATGACAAGCAGGATGCTCTCAGAAGAACCTGGGAAGACTTACATGGATGGATGCAAAGTGAAATAAGCAGAACCAGATTATAATTACAGCAATTTTGCATAATGATTAGCTGTATATAATATCCATTCTCAGAAATATTATGATACAAGAAAATTAATTCTCAAACACTTATAATAAAAAAAAAGCTTTTCATTTCCAGAAAAAAGGGATGATGGATTCTGAATGCAGATTGAATTAATTTTTTCTTTATTTTTCTTGTTTTTTTTTCCCTCTGTGTTTTTTTTTAAATCACAATATAACTTATCTGAGAAGAAAATGTAAGACATAGAAACTGCCTATTTTGGTTATTTCATCTGGGTATAAGAAAAAAGCAGTAACAATGCCATAAAGATAAGTATGGGTGAATTGTGGTTAAAGTGATCTTGAAATAAACAGTAGTGGATTAAAAAAAACAAACTTCCAAGTGATACAGTTTTCTGTCTATCTCTTATAGGTAATCCCATTTGCTGCTGACTGTGAGCAAGATGAATGCACCTGTCGGGATCCTAAAGCAGAAGAGAATCAATAAATGGGGCAAAAGCCCCTTCCCCCCCTTCCCCCCTCCCCCTGCTAGCATAGGAGGCTGAAAGCTAGAGGTGACTATCCCCTCTTGGGGAGATCCTCTGGCTAAGATGGGGTGGGGTGGGTGAGGAAGGAAGGGAAATCTGAAGAAAAGAATTTTCTGTAAATCAAGATTGGTGGAAAGAAGAGATTCCTGGAAGAGCTCATAAAAAAAAAAAAAGAAAAGAAAAGAAAAGAAGATGAGGGGAGAGCACATTCTATCAAAGAATACTTCTAAGTGTCAAGCATGGCAAAAGACATTTGAGTTATTGATAACCATCATTATCATACATTGTAAAAGGGGAGAACTTCATTCAAGTGACAGAACAGCTACTCTTGATGGGCCAAGACCCCCCTGAATCAATCTCCACTCTCATTGCCATCTCTGACACTCTCCTTTTCTTCTCCTTCCTTGCTCCCCACCCCACTCACATCCAGCTTGAAAACTCAGACTCAAAGTCACCTAGGAGAAGCTGCCAGGGACTCTGTACCTTCTTACCACAAATGCTCTACCTATCTAGCCAGCTCTGTCTTCTCTAACCTATCCTGCTTCCTTTCTTCTGCTGCACAGACTCCTTCAGCAGTAATGAATTTAGTCATGAACTCTCTACAAGTATTTAAGCAAAACTACATAAATTACATAAATATATGAAATATATGATATATTTTTTGCTGTGTATTAAGGTAAAACAAATATCCTTTATCACACACATGCTGCTGTAAAGTATATGTCCGGAAACAAACGCTAGGGATAAGTACAGATATAGCCCTTTAATCCTTCCTTGCTTGGTTGTAGGGTCTAGACATGGAGTAAGAGACTGTATGATAACTGATCCTGGTTATCTTTTGGTGGGTAGGCTGAAGCCCCGGGAGCAGAGCTAAGTTACACAGCACTGGGTAAAAACAATTTAGTGGAAATGAGATCAAGAGACCTATATAATTCCCCCTTGCTTCCAGTCTATTCAAATAGGGTAAGTTTTGCCAAGATGGTTAACGGTCCTATCATTGCATCATCTAGGACACCATGGTATAGTGAATACAGAATTGTCCTTGGAGCCAGGAAAGATCTGCATTGAAATCCTCCCTCTGACTGTGTGGACCAGCCAAATCACTTATTTTCTCAGCACTCTTGGCAGCTCTTTAAAGCTTTGAAATTTCAGAAAGGGTACTGACATGCTGAATGGGGAGTTCCCTACACCAAGGAAACCACAAGTTCACTCTCTATCCCTATGGTCCCTCTTGAGGCATCTAGGAAAACTAGGATGTTCAGGCTTGCAAGAATTTTGGTTAGTGACTCCGTGATTTAGATACTACTCCAAATACACATATGAACTAGAAGAATTTGCAATAATACCATCTTAAATATGAAGTTTAAGAAAACCTGATAAGACATAGATATTGCAATATAAGAATGAGGTCAGAGAGGAGACAAGAATCAAAGCTTATGGATAGCTGAGAAATTCTAGAAAAAGATAGCTTTCCCATTTCAATTTATTTTTTCATCAGAAGAAAAGTATCATAGGCTAGGATAAAATCATATTTGTTCCTTCTTTCCAGGGCAGGTAAGGATTAAAGGCCTTTGATTTCAATGTCAAAACCTTATACTAATATTTTCCAAATGTAATTATTCTGTATTTAAGGAACCTCCATTATAGGTTGGCAAGAAGGCCAGTTAGACAAACTAAGTGATCAAGGCTTCCAGAACATGTAAATATTCTGCCACGTTTATGAAGTTCAGTTTGAAAAAAAAATAGAGAAGAAATTTTATGATATATATCCTCCATATATTATTGTCCAATCTTATTTTTTTTTCAGCTCGATATCCATTGCTCCCCTACCTGAGGCCTTGATCTGTCGATATTAATGCTTTTCCCTTAAGTTCCGAACTTCAATGTCTTTTAGAATGAAATGCTAAAGGCATAGTCCCTTGTTGGAAGATTCACCTATTTCTGACTCTAAGAGCATTAAGTCGACTTGGATACCACCCAGGGTTTTTTCATTCCCAAGGCTGACAGGATGGGACAGAAATTGCCCAAGGTATAGAACCCGAATATGAATCTCAGTCACTTAGCAGCAAATATTTCCTGAAAACCTCCTGAGTGTCCATTCATTAGTGTAACCCCAAGAATTCACTTTTTTTTAAATCATCCTTGATGTCCTTGTCAAATAAGATTTCTTACATGTTGGAAATGACAATGGAGAAAAAGAGTGGAAATTCAGACAAAGATAAAGATGAAGAAAGCCTGAAAATAGCTTAGAAAAGATCTATCAGCTTTAGGGTTAAAGGAGGCCCCAAGTAAGGATGGTGAGAGGGAGAAATGAGTCAAGGTGACTCAGTCCTTAAACCAAGTCTGGAAATATACCCAGGGGGTTACTTTTGGCAATAAGAGATGATCCAGAAAGTCCAAAGGAAATTCAAATCAAACATTGCATGAAAAAGCTGTGACCCATAGATAGAAACTTGGCTTTTTTTAACTAGAGAAACACATGGAGTTAGGGTGACACTCTGTGGGGAGATAGGTGAACTTCAGCAATATGAGACCCACAATCTTTACTCAGCCATTTGGGCCCAATAGTTCAGTTTTAAAAGAAGTCAGAATAGCAATCTGCCTGCCAATGCAGCAGATTTAAATACTTAAGTTGCGGCCTTACCCTCCTATACCCCAAACTCCCAAAGATATATGTTTTGTATTGGTATTTGAGTAATATGTTTTAATTCTCTTTAGCACCATGTGAAGCAAAAATACTAACTGACTGTAGGTTCATATTGTACTACAATCCATGTTCCTTTGAAAGCCTCCAAATATGAACAAAAAAAAAGAGAAGAGAAAGAAGGACAGATGAACTCTGGGACTCTATAGATCTCTTGAAAGAAATTGCTTCTTATTTTCCCATATGCTCTGGAAACATGTACATTTTAGCTCGTGTATCCCCAAGGTCACTGTTTTATCAAAGAAAAATATTAAATGTTCACCAACTGTCATATTAATCCTTATTTTCAAAGTTAACATCCTTGACACACTCAAGAACATATATTCTAAAATGGAAAAGCAGAGAAGGGAAGCATATATTATCTCAGAGAGCAAAGGATCTTTGTATCATAGACCCCTTTGACAAAGGCTTTAAATCTTCTTTACAACAATTTTTAATGCATAAAATAAAGTGTATAGGATTACAATTTTGTGGTCATGAACCTATTTGCAGCTTTCTTGTTGCATATACTGGAATGATTTGCCATTTCCTTTTGTCAGCTCATTTTTACTGATGAGGAACCTGAGACAAAAATAGGATTAAATATCTTGCCCCAAATCACATAGCTACTAAGTATCTGAGACCAGATTTTAACTTAGGAAAATGAGTATTATTATCCATTGCACCATCTAGCAGCCTATTATTTTGAAATACAATTACCAGAATGGTTTTCTTAAAAAAATTAACAGACCTCAGATTAAGATTCCTTGTCCTAGAAGTTGTAGCAGGATGGAAATGAAGTAAGGGGAAACTGGAGGGAAACAAGTAAAAAACAGAACCCAAAAAACAAACCACAAACTTAATTTGATAAAGTACCCTTTTATACACCCAAGGCCACAGAAAAACAAGCAAATATATTTCTGTCTCTGAAGGACTCTATGGATGCTAGTGATCCTTTCTTGAAATGCAATAGAAATAACAAATTCTTCTTCATTTTACAAATGATCCTGGTAGAAAAAAATTGGTTTTTATTTTTACATGAAGATGGGGAGGATTCCCCAGTTCCTTGGATAAGTAAGCATTTGGGCTTTTCTTCATTGTCTGAAGTTTGAGGTAAGAGAGCCATCAAGGCTGCTCAACCCCAACTGTAGTCCTAAACATGAATGGAAAGTCTATTGTTAATAATGATCTTTGTCTCTATCTAGCCTCTTTGTAAAGTAAGTGGGGGTTTTCTTTGGAATTTCTTCATTTTTATGTATTTTACTTTATGTTACTCATGTCCTAAATTCCGTGCTATGGCAGGAGCACCAGTTTTCTTATTGTCAGAAAAATAATGCAGTCATATACCACTTTCTCCTGGTTCCACTTGGACCTGATCTAGCACTAATAGAATCTTAGCTGAGCTCTAGACTTTCAGAGGTGACAATTTCCTCCAAGTCTTGTGAATGGGACCACAGGAACCTATCAATCATTAAACATTTATTAAGGGATTACCTTATGCTACACACTATAGCTAGCACGGAGGATACAAAAGTAGGTGCAAAAGCCCATCTCTGTCTTTAAGAAATTTACAATCAAATGGTTCAAATATACAAGGGCCATCTGTACTGTGACAAGAGACAGGTCAGGAACTAGAATGCTCTGATCATGGATTTCTCAGGAAATACTGAGACCTATACAAACCTTGCCCACTCCACACTTGCAGGTGAAGAATCAAATGGTCTATTCCAGGAGCAACTCCAGCTGTTTACTCCTGTTTTCCTGGTTCCAAAACCACATCTCTTGGTCTCGATTCTCCCTGAGAATTCATTAATTGAGGGTGTGTTGTGATTTTCCTGTCAGAACAATTGTCCAGATCTGAGAGATCTTTCATAATGCTACCTTTGATCAAAATGATAGGAGAGAGAGAGGGGGGAGAGAGAAAGAAAGAGAAGGGGGTGGGGAAGAAGACTACATATGATACAAAACACAAGGGCACCATTCTCAAGTAGATTCTTGAGCTCCACCATCAGGGTAGGATTTAGTTTGGTTGTTTTTTTCTCCCCCTTTTCCGCCTCTAATATTGCTAATGGGTGCATCAGTTCAAATCCTTTTGGAATGGTGCAATTGGGGACACAATGAAAGAAACTGATCTACTGTATCGTAAAACTGCTTAAAGCCAGTTATTTTGTAAGATTATAATATGTTCATTAAAAAAAATCAACACACAAAAGGTAAGATGTCTTGGGTGCCTGTTTCTCTGTCCCAGGCTCTTGACTCCTCCAGTTCTGCTTATCTTCTCCACTATTCAATGAATGGTCTGGCATTATTCCTGGAAATTCATTCAACAGATCATAGTGTTCATTCTACAAAAGGTTTTATGATTAATTCTGATATAGCTCTCAGCATCTTCTAGGAGTCTCTGATAGACTTGTTCCCCCAAATTCAAGAGTCATAGAATATGGGATTAAAGATTGAGACCTAGGAAGGGACCTTAGATTCTTTTCCAACCCTTTCAATTATATAAATAGTACTAAGTCAGAGACAGGTTAATTGACTTGTTCAAGGTCCCATTCCTACACAGTGTCCCACCTGGGATCTGAATATAAACCTTCCTGATTCTAAGTCTTGTGCATGATTTACCATACCATGTTGCCTCTTAAGAAGAACTTTAGCAGAGTTTTGACAATATAATAGAACTTGATAACAATTATTTTATTAGATACCTACTGTGTGCTAGGCATTATGCTAAATACCAAAAGAAAAAAAATGGCAAAACAGGTCCTATTGTCATAGTCCAATAAGAGAAAGACAGAGTGCAAAACCATTACAAATAGGTCCTCTGCTGGGCTGGGTGCTGAAGAGATGTAAAACTTAGCTTATTCGGGATCACTGCCCTCAAAGAATGTTTATCTAATCATCTAATAGGGGGATGCCAAAAAAGATAATAACAACAACAATGCAGAAAAAGATATTTTAAGTGCAACAGAACAACAAAACAAAGAGCTATGTGAGATCTGAGAAGGAAGGTTTGTACCAACTAGTGGGCTAGTAAGGAAAGTTTCGGCATTTAATTTGGATCTTAATGAATAGGGAGGTCTTTAGTAGATTAAGAAAGGAAAGGGAACATACTAGCTTTAGAGAAATGTCTTGAGCAAAAAGATAGAGAAATTTAGAAGTAATATAGGTTTAGGTTTGAGGTGGGGGGGGGAAGAGAATTGTTTAATTGCAATAAAGCATAAAGTTTATAGCAGGGTGGGGACAGCTAGGTGATATAGTGGAATCAAGAGGACTTATCTTCCAGAGCTCAAACACTTATTACTTATGTGACTTTGGGCAATTCACTCAATTATGCCTTTGTCTCCTTTTCTGTAAAATGAACAAAACAAAATGGCAAAAAACTCCCGTATTTTTGCGAAAAAAAAAATAAAAACAAATGAACAACCAAAACAAGTAAACAAATACAAATGGGGTTACAGATAGGTGTGACTGAAAAAATTATTTAATAACACCTTAAATATGAAGAAATGTGAAAATATGAGATAAGACTATAGTGAGAAAATAGTTCCATATTATAAAGGACCTTGAATGGCAAGCAGGGGAGTCTGAATTTACTCCACCAGACAATATGGAGCCAGTGTGGATTTTTAGCACAAGAGACAGATTTATTTTTAAGGACTATTCTTCTAGCAATGGTATGAATGATGGATTGGAAGGGAGCAACAGTAGAGCTGTGAAAGACATAAAGAAAACTATCACATCAGTTAATAGGTTAAAGAAATGGTAGCAGAGGGGTTGTAATAAGAACAAAGAAGAGAAGATGCTTTCAAGATGTGTTTTCAAGATAGAGTTGGATATGAGAAGTGAAGGAGAAAAAGAATCCATAATAATCCCAAGATTACATAAATGGGTGAATAAATGCCGTCACACACAAGAACATCAAAGTTAGGGGAAGGGGCAGGAGCAAGAGGAAAGACTGAGAGTTTCATTCTGGACATGCTGACTTTGAGAGGTCAGTATCCTGATTAGAGATATTCCTGTAGACAGTGGGAGATACAATTGGTGACCCACTAGAGAGAACACTGGATTTGGAATCAGGGTGTTATTGTTAAGTATTTTTTCAATCACATCTAACTTTTTGTGACCCCAATTTGGAATTTTCTTGGCAAAGACACTAGAGCATTTTGCCATTTTCTTCTCTAATTCATTTTACAGATGAGGAAACTAAGACCTGCATTCAAATCTAGTTTCAGACACTGACTACCTAGGGAACCACAGACAAGTCTGTTTGTCACAATTTTCTCATCTGTGCAATAGGGATGATAACAGCACTTTACCTCTCAAAAGTGCTTGAACTTTTGTGGATGAAGATAATAATGAAAAGTAGAAGTAAGATCCAAGGAGGATTCACTAGCCTCAATCATAGTTGAAACCATAAGAGTACAAAAAGATTTCAAGGAAGAGAATATGAGGAGAAATGGGAGCCAAGAATTGTAGTCATGAGTAAGCACCCAAGGCAATTGTTTAAAGAAGTTTGTCAACAAAAAGAGGTGAGAGATCAGACAAACATGATGATTAATCACATTGATAGAGTTTTCTCCTTGAGAACTTAAGTTATATTTATCAAGAACAGAGCTTTAAAAATAAAAGAAAAAACCCACACTGACCACTTTGAGGAAAACTTAGTTCCAAAACAAATGTGCCAATAATAAAGAATATTATTCTAATACAAAATCTTAAAATCTATTCATGCCAAACATTCACACAAGGAATATGGACATGGATTATATAACCTCTCATGGGTCCTGATGGATGGATACCAAATCCATGGAAAAGCCTCAAAGCAATGGGGCCAAAAGGAGAGAAATGCTGCCCCAGGAAAAAAGAGAAGCTCCAAGGGGCTAAGGGTAGGAGGCGGGGTGGCTGGTTAGCCACAAGATTGATTAATCCAAAAAAGGGAGAATGAGCAAAACCTAGAAGAATCTTCCTAGTTTCTGGAAGCACAGTCCCATGAAAACTCTAAGCCCCCAAAGGTCAAAGCCCCAAAGCCCTGAGTTTAGATAGCCATAAGTCTTTAGTACTTTCACAATCTATTTCAAGAAAACCAAATTATTTCTCAGGACTAATTAATTGATCACAAATGAGAGAGAGGAACAGCCATATTATTATTTCTGTTTTGATAAATTATTATGCATTAAATAATATCAAAATCACATTCAAGGTACAAGTCATATACCTTTCTCTAGTCTAAATACCTGTATGAAGACACTTCAAAGGCATACAACAAACTTTTCAAGGTTGAGAGAAACATTCATTTCCTCCCTCTCTCTCCCCCTTTCCTCCTTTCTTTCCTCCCTCCCTTTCTCCCTCCCTCCCTCCCTCCTTTTCTTCCTTCCTTCCTTCCTTCCTTCCTTCCTTCCTTCCTTCCTTCCTTCCTTCCTTCCTTCCTTCCTTCCTTCCTCCCTTCCTCCCTT
Source organism: Sminthopsis crassicaudata (assembly GCF_048593235.1). NCBI lineage: Eukaryota > Metazoa > Chordata > Mammalia > Dasyuromorphia > Dasyuridae > Sminthopsis > Sminthopsis crassicaudata. The sequence goes on from NC_133620.1 coordinate 64,830,660, forward strand.
CCTTCCTCCCTTCCCTCATCAGAGTCTCGACTTCTTTTCAATACACTGGAATGCATGTCTACATACAATATGGCAGAATAGAAGGAGTGCAGTTTTGAATTAGGAAATTGGAGCAAACTCTAGACCTTTTCCAAAAGCTTGTAATTGTCTTGGTCTGGTAGATCATGGTCTGTTGGAGGAAAAATGAAAGGGACATAGATACTTTTCTGAGAGACGATATCCTATCTCTTTGCTTGAGGATCTGGGATGTGAGCATGTGTGTGTGCATGTGTGTATGTGTGTGTATAAGAACAGTACCTCCATACCCCGAGGGTTTACAAGAAATGTCTGATGTCTAGTCTAAAGATAGGGTTCAGGTTACAAGATGCTGGTGATTGGCCATTTGTTGCCTAGATAATAAAAACAAATAAACAAGCAAAAAAAACCCAAATAATTAAAAATAATTTTAAAAATAAGCTAAATTATTCTTTTGATTCTTAATTTCCTTACCTACAAAATAGGAATAACATTACCAGTTGCCAGTTTCATTTAACAATAGCTCACAGAGAAGGTCTTTCTTCATTTGTTAGAGCCTTCTCTTCTAAGGGACAGCTTGGGTTAAAATAGAAGCATCACTGGTTTGTAAAATGGGTATACAAACAGCAGCACCTACCCTGCAGGTAGTGGGGAATAAGTGGGGAAAGATTATTTACAATTAAGGATCTTTCAAGATACTTAAATGGTGGATCCCTCTGTGCATTGATAAATATCAGATGGAAAACTAAAGTCTACAAATGGTTATAAGTTATAAGAGTGAAGAGGTAAACGGATAAGAAAGGGCTAGAAAAGAATAACAGCACAAGAGCACCTTAATATGCTTTTATATATATATATATATATTCATTCTAAGAAGCAGGAATATATACATATATGTGTGAATGTGTATATGTGTATGTATGTGTATATATACATACAAACATCCATACACACACAAATATATATATATATATATATATATATATATATATATGCCATTTTCTTCTCCAGCTCACTTTGAGGAATTGAGACAAATGAGGAAATTGAGACAAACAGAATTACGTGACTTGCCTAGGATCACACAGCTAAAAAGTGTCTCACTTCTAGGCCTGGCACTCTATGCACTATGGTGCTACTTAGGGAATAACTGAATTTTCAAAGCAGCCTTTCAGTAAATGACAGAAGAATCCAAGAAGCTTCTTAATTTAAAAATATATATATGTCTCTGTGTGTTTATAATACATATATGTGTGTTTATATATGTATGTCTACCTTTATATGCATATGTGTACATGTGTGTACATGTATATATCTCTATATCATGGTATTTCTGAGAGATTAGGGGGAGAGAGCAGTATAGCAACAGTAATTAATATGATAATCTTATACAACTAAGGTTGCTTATGTGTCTGACTCCCAGAAAAAGCAAAGATCAAGAATCTTGGACAACCCCCTCTCCAATATCAGGTCTAGAAAGATAAAGAAGGGAATTAAAATGTGTCCACTCCAATTCTCTCCTCTCTTGGCCAGGATATTATCCAGGACTATTACTGAAATCTAACCAAAGGGTTAAAAAAAAATCTTGTCCTTGTGTGTGTAGGGATAGTTTGGGGACATGGCCCTAATAAAATGAGTCTTAAAAAACTACTGTCTTTTTTGCAAAACAGAGGACCACTGTGGTATATGTTTTTAATTAAATTATATTTGTCTTTCCTAAAACCTCAGGTTAGTGACTAAATGTACCTCATAAAACTTTCACCCAGCTAGAGGGTTAATGAGATCAGAATGAAATCTCATCATTAAGTAACCAGCAGCAAAGGTACATCTCAGCCTTGCCACGTGTGCCTGTTGTCATAGTCTCATATTGAAGGTCACCAGGGCACTTAGATTCCCTATCAAGAATTATGTCCTCATGGAAAACGAGAGAGAATTCACCAGCAACTTCTACCATCCTAAAGAAGAAAATAGAAAGTCACTGAGGTAGGATTTTTTCCCTCAGGGCTCTTCCAGCCAAGGAAATGCCACAGCCAAAGTCATAACTCTGGCTTGAGATCACTAAATTTTCAATGTGAGCATTTACACTTCAGAAAATGATAGGTAAAGGCAGCAAAACAGGGCTCAATTTACTGTTTTGTTGTCGGTCTACAATTAAGAAAATGATGAAGAAAATGTAAATCATTAAAATTAAACTTAGAAATGTGTCATGAATTTAATTTGGGGCAAAGGAGAGTTGGTTGGTAAACATTTACCATCATATCATGACTGAGAATATTGATTTTAATCTGTAGAATCTCCCCATGCATTAAACTTGAACCTGAATCAATCCATTGAAGTCTTAAGAACCAAATCCAAGAGCCATGACTGAAGTGATTGTTGAAATCATAATTCCTTCTCACCTTTAGTTTCATTCATTTATTCATTCATACACAAATATTTATTGATGAATTTTCTAGATACCTTGAAAGGCACCAAGACAAAGAATTCACCTCCAATGAACTTATAGTCTTGCAAGGAAGATGTAGAAAAAATATATATATAATACAAGAAAATAGAAAGAAGGGAGCAAATAAAATGTTCTACATTTTAGAGAATGTAAATTCTAATTTTTCATGATCAGGGAAAGCCTTCATTTGAAAAGGTGACTTTTGAGTTGGGCCTTGGTGGATAGGATTCTAGTGAGGAGAGAACTAAGAAGAATTGAGCAAAGGTGTGGAGACTATAAAGTATAGGCTACATTTTGAAATGAAAAACATTCCTATTTAATTTAAATGAAGTATTTATGTAGCAGGATGTGTGTCTGTAGTGGTAGAGGACAACATATTGTGAAGATCATTAAATGACAGAATGGGGAGTTTGAACTTTAATTAGTGAGCTTGTGGAATCATTGAAAGATTTTAAGGGGAAGGCAATCATGGAAGTACATGAGCAAGATGAATCTGGCAGGAATATTCATAATGCTTTCAATAGTCCTTCCACTTCTGTGATTCCAGGAATGCCAAACAGAAGTCAAGATATTGGGGAGAGAAGTCAGTGTCATTAAGTAAAAAGATAGCTATTTTGTCACCTTTTGAAGAGCAATAATTGCTTGCAGAGAGCAGAAATCAACTGCAAGATGGAGTGAATAAAACAAAAAAAAAAAAGGATGTAACAAGTGTGTACCATTGTTTAGAGACTATTCAAAACCAGACTTTGACTGAATTAGGTGATCTCAATAGTCTCTTTCTGTTCCATTGTTTCATAGTTCTAGGTTTCTAAGACATTAGAAGGAGAAAGCAATTTATATTGTGGTTGGCTATGGGTAATTTGCATCTCTGGAGGAATGTTAACTATATTTGGTTTTGGACATATCTTCTAGTTCGTTAATATATAATTGAACAAAGAGACATGAACAGAAATACAAGGAGAAAAGGTGGCATGGAAAAATGTAAGACCAATGCAATATGTTGCAGCTAGCAAAAAATTTTGACCTGGAAAGTTTAGTATAGGAAGGACTTGTGCTAAATCACCTAGCACAATCTATCTTCTTCAAAAGCTGGTTTAACTGCTTGTCTAGAGAATAGTGACATACATACATACATACATACATACACACACACACACACACACACACATATATATATATATATATATATATATATATATATATATATATTTCACATTTTGATTTTGTTTTTTAAAAGTATATTTATTTATAATTGTACTACTTGAGCCTCAGAATTGAAATTTGTAGACATTATGCTTACTTGGGTATTTGGGGAATACATCACATTCAATGTTGTAATTTTTATTATAATATTAACCCTCTTAGCTGAAGATACCACTTTCAATAAGTTTAGGAACAGAAGGTTGGAGAAAAGGGAGGTATATAAGGAAGGAGGAATGAAAAATAAAGAGTGTGAAAGGAAGAAAGAAAGAAAAATAGAAAAAAGAGCAACAAAGAAAAAGAAAGAAGAAATGAAAGAGAATGAAAGTAAAAAAGGAAGAAAGAGTCATAGAGAAAAAGAGCAAGAAAGAAAAAGGGGAGGAAGGAAGGAGAGGAAGAAAAGAAAGAAAGAACATAAAATATACAAAGGAAAAAAGAAAAAGAGAGGGAAACAAAGAAAGAGAAAAATAGAGAAATGAGAAAGGAAGGAAGGAAGAATAGAAGTAAAGAAGAGAGGAGAAGGAAAAAAGAGAGAGAATGAAAGAAATGAAGGAAGAAAGAAAAATATAGAGAAAAGAACAAGAAAGAGAAAAGAAGAAAGAAGAAAGAAAGAAAGAAAGAAAGAAAGAAAGAAGAAAGAAAGAAAGAAAGAAAGAAAGAAAGAAAGAAAGAAAGAAAGAAAGAAAGAAGAGAAAGAAAGAAGGAAGAAAGAAAGAAGGAAAGGAAAGAGAAAGAAAGGAAAGAAAGAAAGAAAGGAAAGAAAGGGAGGGAGGGAGGGAGGGAGGGAGGGAGGAGGAAGGAAGGAAGGAAGGAAGGAAGGAAGGAAGGAAGGAAGGAAGGAAGGAAGGAAGGAAGGAAGGAAGGAAGGAAGGAAGGAAGGAAAAGAAATTATAAAGAAAAAAGACTAGGAGGAAAAAAGGAAAGGGGGATGAAGAAACCGAAAAAAAAGAAAAATATAGAGAAAAAGAGCAAGGAAGAGAAAGAAATAAAGAAGGAAGGAACAAAGGAAGGAAGGAAGAAATGGAGTAAGGAAGGGAGGGCAGGAGGGAGAGATGGAGGGGAGGAAAAGGAGAAAAAGAGGGAAAGAACATAAATGAAACAAAGGAAAAATGAAATAGAAAAAGAGGGAAACAAAGAAAAAGAAAAAAAAGAGAGAAAAAGAAGGAAGGAACAAAAAGGAAAGAAAGAGAGAGTAAAAGAGATAAAGGAAGAAAGAAAATAGAAATAAGAAAGAGAAAGGGAGGGAGGGAAAAGAAGGAAGGAAGGAAGGAAGGAAGGAAGGAAGGAAGGAAGGAAGGAAGGAAGGAAGGAAGGAAGGAAGGAAGGAAGGAAGGAAGGAAGGAAGGAAGGAAGGAAGGAAGGAAGGAAGGAAGGAAGGAAAGATGAAAGAAAGGAAGAAGGAAAAAGGGAAGAGGGAGAGGGAATCTTCTTCTGTAGTTTTCATGGATCCCATGAGTTTTATTCATTACTCATAAGGAAGGAGAGCCATTCAAAGGCTCACCCAGACTACTGGGTGAAAGCTCCAAAATGATCTAATTCAAACTCCCTTATTTTATAGAAAAGGAAACACAAGCCCAGAGAAGCTGAGTAAGCCCAAGGTCCCTTCAATATAAATATTAGAGTCTAGCACAAGTGTTACCAAATACTTTAGGAAAGCCTTTCCTAAAACTGCTAGTACCCTGTTTCCCTAATTGCCTTGCATTTCATTACTTTTCATTTATTCTGGATAGTGCCCTCCTCTGAATTAGTCCTCCAATTTTTGCTAGTACTTTAGATTGGCTCCAAAGAAATTGGCTACTATTCCCAGGTTGCATGATATTTTGGGGGTGTATAGTCCCCAAATTATATCTCACAAACCCCTATCAGAGCATTGCGCAGCAGTGCTTGACTTTGTATGAACCTGTGAACCATTGTTGTCCATAGGATTTTCCTGGCATGAATATTGGAATAGCTTACTATCTTCTTCAGTATATTAAGACAAACAGAACTTGCGTCTTGCTCAGGATCACATAGCTCTTGTAAGTGTCTGAGGCTGGATTTGAACTCAGGTTTTCCTGACTCCATATCAATCTCTCTATCTACTTGGCTATTTCATTACTCCTCTCCATTAAATGTTAGACAATAGATACCATTAGCCTAAGACACAAGGTTCACACTACACAAAGCTACTTCTGGCTTGCATTTACTCAAACTGACTCACTTTTGAACTGTTAAACTGCCTTTAAAAAATAATTCGGAGATGAGGAAAATGGTTTGCTTAGTCAATGGCCAGCTTTTCTCTCTAATTCAATGCAAGAACTTATTCAAACTTCATTAAGGGATCCCTCAGAGTGGCCTGATCTGTCCTTTCCTTTCTGTAATTCCATTCTGGGCTTTGGAAGATGAAGGATTAGTCAAATAACAACTCCCCTATATCTGTAGATAGCATATATATATATATATATATATATATATATATATATATATATATATATATATATATATGTATATATATATATATATATATATATATACATATATATATATATACATATATATGCATATATACATATATACACACACACATATATATGTATATATATATATATATATATATTCAAATGTTTACATATTATCTCCCCTCCTAGAATAGATTATTGACTGTAAGGCTCTTTTCATCCCAGTCCAGTGCCTGGCACATAGTAGGCACTTAGTAAATCCCTCTTGAATGATGGATTGATTTGAATGAGGACTCCATTATCACAGCTCCTCTGCCTTATACCATGTGGTTGGAATAAAGTGATGAAAGTTGACAATGGATTTACATTATTAATATTTTCTCCATCACTTTATTAAGGGTAGATGATAAAAACCAATAAATCAAGCTTTGATTTGTAGCACTTGCCAATTTCAGAAATGTAAATGCTCACACTCAAAGTATAGTGATTGGCTTTCATGAGTTGGTATGAGCTGGTTCCAGCACATCCATTGTTGGAAGGGACTTAGTACTTATGTGGGCCAACCCAACCCCTTCATTTTGCAAATGAGGAAATTGAAGCTTAGAAAGGCTTGACAAAATCTATACTATAATGCATGGGGTGCTGCTTTTAGAGTCTGGAAGACCTGAATTCAAATCCTGCTTTAAGACACTTACTAGGTTTGTGACTGGACAAGTCAATTATCTTTTCTAGCTTCATTTTGTCATCTGTAAAATCTAGATAATTTTAAGAACCTATCTTATTGGGTTATTGTTAGGATCAAATGAAATATCATATGCAAATTGCTTTGCAAACCTCAAAGTACAAAATATAAATATTAGTTCATCATCATCATCATCATTACAGGTATTATTATTTTAGTAATACAATCACAGCTAATATTTGAACCCAGATACTCTATTGTGATATCTAGGGTTTTTTTCCACCACCCCTCTTAAAAAACAAAATAAAACAAAATAAACAAAACTCCCAGATCTATGTGGTTAGTCATCTCGTTTTGGTTGCATGCGTAAGAAAACCACAATACATCCAAAGTCCAATACCTTGCTTGATTTGATTAACAACAGATTCCAAAAGGAAGAACAAAAGGATCATTTGGTGACCTCAAGGGTCCGAGATGGCAAGGGGACAAGCAACACCAAGAAGAGAATTATACTTTTTTGGATACAAGTCTAAGAGTGATTGTTTAGAGAGCAAGCCATGGAAGTCATCCTGCTATGGAAATCTATATCCAGTAAGAACCGGACCATTCATGGCAGGATATGTGGAGAGATACAAATAGTGCACTGGACCTTTATAAGCAGGAAGGAGAGAGAGTAAGGTTCACAGAAGACCCTTCCCATTGTAGGTTGGCAGGATGGATTTGGGGAAAGGACAAGTGCCCACTGGCTGACTTTTGAATTTCTATGCTCTGTGTTTTTGCTCTTCCCATTTAGAGAATGGGAACTAGACAGATTGGAAAACATATGCATGTGCATACAGTCACACACAGACACACAAACTTGATTAAATGTTCTATAAACCTTTGGCAATGTTTTAAATGTGATTACATTTAGAGCTACGCCGTGTTGCCAGTTTGAGGCCCCAGATTGAATAGTTTGAATGCTTTCTTGATTCCAAGTATTAAAGGAAGAGGGAAAAAAATCCCTGTCAACAAGAGAATGAAATTTATCTACCATGCTGAAGAGGCAGTTGCTGCCAGGGAGCATGTCCAGAGGCTTTTCCTGTGGGGCTCTTACTCACCAAAGAGCACTCCAGATCCATACTGGCCCTTCCTAAGCATGAATGATAACTATAGGTTCCAACAACACTATTCTCTACATTCAGAATTCCCCTTCCAGTAGTAAAGACTTTGACTGTTGCTTGGAGAGGGAAACATAAAGTTCTCAAAAAATATTAAGGAAGAATTTGGATGATTCCTGTTTCCTTCTCTCATGCTGTGTCTCTAATATAACATTCTCAGGGTTGCAAAGACCACTCCCTGGAGATGCAAGAGAGAAATGAAAAGGGTCAGTTGTGGGGAAGGAAAGGGGGAAAGGGAAGGTCCAAAATCAGGGTCAACTTCAAGATCTTGTCCTATTCTTCTCAGTTAGCTGGGGGAACTAGAGGGTGGTGGTTAGCTTTCAGGGGATTCTCCTTTGCTTATGGGTTGAACCAGATGGCCTCTAAGGTCTGTTTCAACTCTGAGAATATGTAATTATGCATCTGTTAGTGAGAGAAAAACAAATGTCAAGAAAAGGAATAGACTTCTTATAATCACACTTCCAAGCCAAGAACTTAGAGACTGGGGGAGGACACTAAATTTGGAGTCAGAGGATGTGGGTTCAGGTCTTCCCTATATAATCCTATATAATTACTCAAACCATTGGGCCTCCCTTCCAACTCTCAGTCTTTGATCCTTTGATCTCAAAGGTGTCACCTACTGAAGAGATTTAGCACCACTGTGTTAGGTACTGCCAGGTATGGTTACTGCAAAGCAGATTTACTATACTGTGAGATTAGTTCCATTTTAAGCATTGAAGAAGCTTTTGGCTGGAATAGAGAGTTATTACAAAATCAAAATCTCTCCATTGGCTATATTGCATCCCTGGGAGCTGAATGTACTCTCTTGTTGTTCAGTTGTTTTCAGTCATGTCCAACTCCTCATGACTCCATCTGGGGTTTTCTTGGTAAAAATACTGGAGTGGTTGGTCATTTCCTTCTCTAGTTCATTTTATGGATGAAGAAATTGAGACAAACAAGGTTAAATGACTTGCCAAGGATCCCAGGACTAGTAAGTATTGAGGTTAGTGAGTCTGTCTGACTGTTTTTTGCACTATGGTGCCACGTAAGTACCTGATCACAGTCTTTAGTTCCATAAATTTCCTCCTTCACTTATCAGCTACATGACTATGGTCGATTAAATACAATTCCTCTCTCTCTCAGTAAATATAAAATTGAAATAATGCTTGTGCTATTTAACCCATAAAGTTGGTATAAGGAAAGTAAAACATAGAAATAATTGTAATTGGGAGCCAGGTGGCCCAATGGGTTGAGTACTGGAGTCAGGAGAATCTTAGTTCAAACCTGGCCCATGATATTTATTAGCTACAGGATCCTGTGTAAGACATTTAACCCTAATTTCCTGAAAAAAATGTTTAAGTGAAATAATTTTAATAAGATTGTTCCCTGGCTTCCACTTCCCAGTTTCTTGGGATGCATTGACTTTTGAATCCAGCTGCTTTTGTGCCTGGCTCCTACCCTTCACCCCTGCTCTTTTTGTTTTGCCAGTGACCCATCTTGATTCTTTTACCCACCTCACTCTTGCTCATGTTCCATGATGAGATGGTTCTTGTCATTAATATAGTCTTTTTTCCCTTTAATCACAGGAAGGAAATTGATGTTTCAGGCCACCCAAATAGGAATCTTTGTTTGGAAAAGGGAAAATAGCCAAGAATGAAAGAAATGATCAGAACTGATGAAGATGAATCTTCAGTGTGCTTTCTTATACTCTGAAGACACTCTTCTCAAAGTTCTAGGGGAAAATATTGTTATAGATGGAGTCTTTTTTGGCCCTCAGCTGACTTTTCCAGATTGTCTCCATTCCAATCTTTCCTTATGCTGGTCTTTCCTCTGTCTGTGGGCTAGGGAAGGAAAGCTCACACCTGGGGGGCAGACTTCCTCTCTCCATTCCTCTTTTCATCCTGTGCATTCCTGAAAGGTACAGGCAGTCCCTGGAGCAGACTTGGCTGCAGTCTTCTTGGGAACCTGGCCACGCTCAGACATTCCAGCTGCCGATCAAACCCAGTGGCACTTCATTAAGTCTGGAGCCACACCCTTTCAGCTTCATGTTTGCTTGGGTTACCATGGTGATGGTATACCCTTTCTTTATACACAAAGTCATTTCCTGACCACCCCTTAGCCCCTAACTTTGCCCCCTCCCTCAGTAAGTTATTACCAGAGTCACCATTGGTATATTCTCTTGAATATAAAGTAAGGGAGGAGGTTAGGACAAAGAAAAAAATCTAACTCTATCTGACACCTCTAAACTAGACTGAAAAAACAGGACCTGCTTATTTTCTGGAGACCTGAGGAACAAAGGTCTGGGAAGGTCTGGAGGTCTTAAGATCACCAGGATTTTGATGCATTTGAGCAAAATTAAAGTGGTGGAACAGATCTTGTTCCAAATTTGGAAAAGCCTCAAGACCTATGTCATCTACTAAGCAATGTGGCTAGTTCATCCTAGGGCAAAGATTCTTAACCTTTTTTTGTGTTTAATGGACCCCCCTTTGACAGCACACTAAAACCTAGGAACTCCTCAGAATATTTTTAAATGAATAAAATAAAATTCAGAAATTTAAAAAGGAAATTAATTATATTGAAATAAAGATGTCATTTTTTTTCTCCATATAGGTTCATGGGATTCTTGATCTATCCAGTGGACCTGAGCTAAGAATACCTGTGCTAACAATAGAATAATAATCAGGCTTTGTCTCTTAGAACTGTGTGGGCCAACATTGAACTTGAAAGCAAGTCAAGAAAGCTAAGATATGTCAGCTCAGGCCAGATAGTCATATTTTAAAAATATCATTGCCTGACTGGATAGGCCCTGAGATGGAATCTCATTGATAATATGGTCAAGAATATGGCTATATTCCTAAGGTAATGGCAAACTAATACGATAGGACTAAAATGTGCAGTGGAATGGCATAGTGGATAGAAATAAATCTCCTGAATTAAAATGTAGTCTCAGATATTTACCAGATGTATGACCATGGGCAAGTTACTTAATCCTATTTGCCTCAGTTTCCTCATCTGAAAAATTATCTGGAAAAGGAAATGGCAACCACTCCAGTATCTTTGCCAAGAAAATTCCAAATGAGGCCACAAAGAGTTAGTCATAACTAAACATACACAAATGTAGTTGTCTGAGTGTGTGTGTGTGTATGTATGTATACATGTATACATACATATACATATACACACATAATAAAAAGCAAGGTTAAAGAGGGAATATACATACATATATATATATACATGCATACACATACATTATAAAAATCATACATTCCCTCTTTAACCATGCTTTTTATAATCCCTAGTCATCTCTGAAGATTGTGTACAAATATTACATTTTATATCAAGCTTTCTAGATTCCAAGCTGTAAGTATCATCTTTTCCTCAATAACCTTGTATTTTGGATTTTGGATTTAGGCTTCTTGGAGGCAGAGGCTGTTTTATTTCTGTTTTTGTATCATGGGTGCTTAGCACAGTGCCTGAGATGAAGTAGGGACATGATGAATTCTTATCAATTAACTGAGGTCTATATTACAGGAATGAAATTGCCTCTTCCTCAACTCCCCAGCTCCACAAAATATATATATAAAAAACAAAACCCAAACAACATAGTCTTCTATTAGCAAACTGTATTGGTGATGGAAGACTGCTCCTTGAAATAAACCAACATAATTTTACCATCCAAGGAAGGATCAAGCTTATCACAATAATGGAGAAAACAAACAAGACTTTTGATTCTCCACAATACACACACACATACACACCCATAGAGATAGAGTCCTTTTCTTTCAAAATTTAGCATAAAGGAAAATTATTTACTTTGAGAGCCCAAACTAGTTGTCTGTAAAATCACTGGCAAGCTCATGGAGCTCAAGCATCCCAGAGATATATCCATTCTACTCTACTTGTAGCACTAAATACACAAATATGAATGTATAGATGTGTATTATTCCAACACAATAGTCATAATAACACTATCCACTAGAGTCATAGTATGGACCTAACACATCTAGAAATAACTAATTTCAGAAATAATTAGTAAAATAATAATAATAATAAAACTAATATTTCTAGAGATGACCAAATTCATTTTTGAAACATATAATAATAATAAAAATGATAATAATGTATTTCTAGAGTATTTTAAGCTTGCAAGGTACTTAACATACTCATTCGGGCCACACTATAGTCTTGTGAGGTGAGTATTAATTGATATAAAAATAATCTTCACAGGGGAGTCCTGGATTTGGACTCAAGTTAGATCCAACCTTACTTATTAGCTGTAGTGACCCTGGTTAAATTTTTTATTACTACATTTTTATTTTCTTCAGTTACATGTAAAACATTTGATTATACATGCACATTCATTTTTTACATATTTTCATATGAATCATGTTGAGAGAGAAAAACCAGAACAAAAGGGAAAAACCACAAGAAAAAAATAAAGATGAAAATAGTATATGTTGATTTATATTCAGTCTCCATAGTTCTCTCACTGGACACAAATTTTATTGAGATTACCTTGGATCACTGAACCATTGAAAAAGAACCAAATCTATCATAGTTGATCATCACATAATTCTGCTTTTGCAGTGTACAATATTTTCCTGGTTCTGCTCACTTCACTTAGGATCAGTTCATGTAAGTATTTCCAAGCCTTTTTGAAATCAGCCTGCTCATCATGGCTTATAATACAAAAGTATTCCATATCATTCATATACCATAACTTATTCAGCCATTCTCCAACTGATAGGCATCTATTCAGTTTCCAATTCTTTGCCATCACAAAAAGAGATGCTACAAACGATCTTGTACATGTGGGTCCTTTTCCCTTTTTATGATCTCTTTAATAATGCAGAGATGAGTAAATTCTTTAACTTTTCTGAGTCTCAGCTTCCTCATCTGCAAGACAGAGATAATAACATCATCTTCAAAGGGCTGTTTTGAGGAATAAAAATAATGAGGCCGTTAGGGGTTTAAGAGTGCTGGACTCACAGTCAGGAAGATCTGAGTTCAAATATGGTTGAGAGACTTATTAACTCTATGAACTTGGACAACCCACTAGACCTTTTTTTAGCTTCAGCTTCCCATTATGTAAAATGGAGACAGTAATAGCACCTATCTTCCAAGGTTGTTGTGAGGATTAAATGTAAATCCATAGATGGATGGATGGATGGATGGATGGAAGGATAGATGTTAGATATTAATAGGCAAAGGATTTTACCTGTATTAAAGTCTTATGTTAGTTTTGATTATGAAAGATGATGGAAGATATATGACTAGAAGCATTGAGGTGAAGGATGTCATGATACATGACTATAATCTGTTATTTTTCTCTTGATTGAGCCCTTTTAACCAATAGGAATTAGCACATAACTCAGAGAAAAGAACAAAGACAACCCAGAAGCAGCCTCAAACACAACCAAAGAAGAAAGCACAAAGCTGACATATCCCCAAGCCCCTGGAACAGAGGGGAGCTTATTTAATGAATGAATATCACCTCAAAAGCTGGTCCACTTCAGGGAAAGTTCAGCAAACACAGCAAAGGGTAAGAATCAGAGAATCCCCCCTTCAGTACTGAGATGTTTCAAAACCAGAGCTCCTGCAAGTATCTCTAGAAGTCCTTTTCTTTCTTGGTATGAGTGCTGTCTTCTTAGCTCATAAAGTTGTGATTGAGTGGGAGAGAGAGATGAAAGGAGAATCATCCAAGATAAAAGACAGATCATAATGCACAAATAACCTTATCAGTTAGGACCTGGGAGATAGGGTAGTGGAATCCTTTGCATTTTAAATAATAAACAACTATACAAGGAAGTTTAAGATGACTCTTTATCCATTTGAAAAGATAGTGTATAGGAGAAGGGGACAAGGTACAACAAAGAAACAGGTATCTATAGGGTAAACAAATATAACTAAATGATTATACCTATCATATGATCTTAGATCTAGAGTTAGAAAAAACAAAAACAAAACAAAACAGAAAGGCAATTGAGCCAAATCCCTTCATTTTATATTTGAGGGAACTGAGACACAGGGAGATTAAGAGATAATATTGATGCTTCTACAGATAGTAAGTTGTTCCCAGAAGAATTTGAATCCAAGTTCTCTACTGTGAGAGTCAGTGTACCTGTGATGGCAATGTGAAAAGGTCAAAATTCAGATCTTCATGTAAGGTCTGCCCTTGCCACAGTCTAACTCTTTAACATGGTTTTCAGTAATTTTTATTACATCATTCACTTTCTTATCCCATATTCCCTGGCATATTTATTCAAGAGAATAATGGGGCTTCTGGGAGTGGAGTCTCTTTCAGAAGGAGCTAAGACACTGGGTAGAATATATCTTGGATATATGTAGAGCTGCTGGAAAGAAGAGCCACTTTATCATGACAGTCAATCAATATATATTATTAACCACTTCTGAGCTAAACATTAAAGATGAAAAGACCCAAATCATTCTTGCCCTTAAAGAGTTTTCATTCTAATGAAGGAATAAGTATGTATATAGTTAAGTACATACACATTAGATAAAGACTAAATGGAAGACAATCTAAGAGAGAAAAACATTTTTTAATTTTATTTTTCTGAGAAAAGTTCTACAGGAGGATTTTAGTTGGATATCAAAAGAAACCTTTCCTAAAAGGCAGATAAGAGACTACAATGTGATGGTCAATATCCCACTTGCATTAACTCACATGTGCAATATATTTTCAAGTCATTGCTACCTCAACATAATGATTCATATCTATTTATCTCTTTATCTACCAATCTATCGATCAATATATCTCTCTATCTTCCCTTCTCATACATCTGTCACACACTTAGGATCTCAGCATCTCAATTTTTAAACTATGGGAATAGACTTCTAGTAGGTCTCCTACATCAAATTTATCTCCATTCCAGTCTATTCTCCATTTAGCTAACAGAGTAACCTTAAACTGCAGGTCTGACCATGTCATCTCACCTATTCAGTCAACTCTACTGACTTCCTATTACAATCAAAATCAAATATGAGATCTCCTGTTTAGCTTTAATATTCTCTTTCATTCACATCTTCCCAATCTTCATATACCTTTCCCCCCTTTATACACTCCAAGATCCAATGATATTGTTCTTCTTCCATCTTTCCATTTGTGCCTTTTCATTGGTTGTCCCCCATTCCAGTAATACTCATCATCTCCAATTCTTCTTCTTGATTTCCCTATTTTCCTTCAAGATTCAATTAAAACCCATCTTCTGCAGGAAGCCTCCTTCTTAAAACATAGTACCTTCTCTCTGAGGTTACTTTCAGAGTATCTTGTGTATGTATTGTTTGTACATATTTATTGGCACTATCTCTCCCTCAATAACACGATGAGCTCCCTCAGAGCCTGAACTGATTTTATCTGTATGTGTGTATGTGTTTGTGTTTGTGTGTGTTTGTGTGTGTGTGTGTGTGTGTGTGCGTGCGCCTTATTTTTTATCTCTAGAACTTAGAACTGTGCTTAGCCTGTGAGGTGGTCCAGTAGATTAGAGTTCTGGACCTGAAATCCTGAGTTCAGATTCAATTTCAGACACTTTTTACCTGGAACACCTACTAGGAAAGTCATTTACTTTCTGTCTGCTTCAGTTTAATCAAATCTATCTCACAGGATTGTTGTCAGGATTAAATCAACACGTATTTTTGTATTTGTATTTGTAAAGTATAGATATTTGTAAAGAACTTAGCACAATGCCAAGAATACACTAGGCACTTAAAAAAATGCTTGTTGCTCATAATGAAAGCTTCCAGAGCTTGTTTTTCTCTGAAAAATCTTTTGAGAAGCCATGGGCTCCTTTTTTATACAAGTGTGTATATAATGTAAATTCCTAGATGAAATAATATTTTCTTCACCTTTGTATAGCGCAATGATTATAAATGATTATTGCACTGAATGGTAGCATTTATTACTAAAGTATTACTTTAGTAAAGATGTTTAATTTGAAAATTCTAAGTCACTTACCTGAGTTTACCTAATCAGATTTTATGAAGACTGACAGCTTTTATTGTACTTTTATTGTAGAGAGGTAAGTAAAAACTTTCACTGGGCATTCTTCCAGAAAGTCTTTGTATGAGAGAATGGCCTATAATAGACTTGTTAACAGAACTCTGTTCCCTCTTCCTTAGTCAGGGCTTAGTATTTCTGTGATGAGGGACTACAGGAAGTTCCTTTGGCAACTATTGCTTGGAGGTTAAACAATTTAAACTTCTGCCACTATTTGGGTGTACAATATAATTATCACCAGACTTCTTTTCAATATCCCAATCATAAACAACTTCGTGGTCATTTCAAAGTGAAGAATGATCTAATGGGCAAATATTAGGAATGTTATGTACAAAAAGAGAGGAAGTTATGGTATCATTAGATTGTAGATAGAGAACTGGCCTTGGAATCAGGAAAACCCAAGTTCAAATCTCATCTCTTCTAAATATTGGCTCTAAGAGCCAAAGAAAGTCATTTAAACTCTCAATGTTTCAAGGCAGTTCCTCGAGATTATAAATTGCAGAATAGGTGCTATCTGAAATCAGTGGAAGAAAGGTCTTCACTAGACGTTAAAATTGCAGAACTGGTACCCCTATTTATCCATTCAATTCCCCCAAGAAAAAAGTAATTGTAATAATCAAAATCCAAAGAGTTATCTTATTTCCCAGTCCTTTAGGGTAGACATACAAATTCACACAACAAACAAATACTAACAGCTTTGTTTAATATTTAGTTAACTTTTTTCATATTTTTAAAACAATTGTACAATATTTTTAAGTAATACTGTAATACCTGAAGTTGGTCACATGGTGTTCTTTCATCCCATCTACAGCAGTAAGGATATTTCTCACACTAGATTTCTTAATAGATCATCTGAATAGCAAGAAGTGTGGTGGTGGTTTTCAATCATTAACCAAAAAATAGTGAATGGACCAATCTCCAAAGAAAATAACTGAATGGTGAGTTAAAAATCATGAGGCTATTAGAGAGTGATACATGTTTGCTTCAAGGGGCAACACCAGAAGAAGTTTGGTTCATGAGAACTTCTTCCCCAGTGGAAGAGAAGTGGGAAAGAAAGGGGGAGGGAGAAGGAGAGGGAGAAAAGGACAGGAGGAGGGATGGGAAAGGAAGGAAACTTCCAAAGGACTGATTAGTTTGGCAATCTGGAAAATGGGAGAAGAGGAGAGGAGAGAACAGGAGAAAACAGGAAAAAAGGGGAGGGGAGGGAAAGGAGCTCCTTAAAAGTCTGATTAGTTTGGGAGACTTAATACTGAAAAGGTACCACGATCAACTTCTAGCTATAAGGGAATCCTTGGGGTAACTTCATTGCATTCCAGCTAATGATAATAGGACTATACTCCTACGATATTGCTCATCTGTCCTAAGGATGCCCCTGTTCTTTTAGGACCCTCTTTTATACCATGAGGGTTAATGGCGATAGCATGGGACAAAGACCAAGGTAAAGAGAAAAGCATAAGGATGGAATAGAGAGAATAGAGTAAGGGGATCCTATGGACACTCATGAAAAGAAATGATTGTGAAAATAAAATGAAGAAGGGTATTTAGGGAAGAATGGGCTAGAAGCAAGTAGGAAATAAAGGAGAATGAGAGAGGATGAAAAAAGGAAGGCAATTAGAGACAAGGAATATTAATACAGGGGGAAAAGAAAGGAAGAAACAGAAAGGGAGGAAGGCAATACATCAAAGTCAAAAGCAGAGAAAAGACAAAATTCCAGGATAATGATATAATTCACTTTTCTCCAAGGCCCATCAGCATACTTATTGCAAGGTGAGAAGATACTGGTATTAGCATTCAAACACTTTTCCAGAGGAAAAGGAAGCAAAGCCAGTGAGCCATTGCAAAGACAATTCCTCCATCCCACCCCAATTCTGGCCTCATGCCTACTTTTTATTACTATTATTATTAATTAAATATTAAATTACTCACAGAAATCTTTGATGAATGATCAAGTAAAAAGAAGGATCTTATAAAAACCTCAATATTTTACCTTAGGGTTGTATACTGAAGTAGGGGAAGTGCTAGTGAATAGAGTCCTCTGTTAACCATAGTAATAGATTCCCAGAGATCTCCCAAATAGATCCACTAAAGTAGGAGCCAGCTCTCTTCCCTATGCAGAGGTGGAAGGCTGGCCTTCAAAAAACACAAGGATGAAACATTTATTTCTTTGAACACAGAATGCAAACTCTCCCTTATCATGGGCGTCCCTTTAAATAAGAAGGAGACAGCTCAAATTCAAATTATAGATAGATAAGTGGAATCATAGAACTACCTATAGGGTTGGTGCCACCAGAACAATGACATATATCCGTGAGTCATGAAATGATGGAGGACTAATGATGTATCTCCTAAGGAGCCTCAGGAAAACATTACCTAGAAGATAAGTCTTGGGCTGAAATCCATGAAAGCTGTGGCAATCCTCTGAGAATCACCCTGTGTGGAACAGATTTCTAGAATCACTTGGATTTCAAATTTGGAGAATGAGTGAATACATCTCCTCACCTGCTCTCACAAAAGTTAAAGTCTATCTTTATTCAATTCGGAGCTTCATCAAACTTTTATTCCTCTCCCTATATTCCTTTCCTTTTTTTTTTTTTCAAATAAGGAGTAAGATAGTCAAGGGCAGTGAAACTTGAAGTAGGCTTGAACATTTGGGGTGGTATCTGAAGGAGACACAATAAACTGAATTTCTTCTTAGAGAATCACTGGTGAAAATACACAGTAAAATCCATTCTCATAGAGAGCAGGACAACCCTTGAATTTGCACAATGCATCTCTAGGCTATCTAGCCCTGATTTGCAGTGGGAAGGACACTTTCACTGGAGTCCCTGACCCATGAAAGATCATGAGAAGAAAAAAATTTGCAAGGTTAGCTGAATAATGTAACAAGATTAATAGGGGGTGGGAGGAATAGCTGGAGTTTCTTATGAGCACTTTTTGACATGAAGGAATCAAATCATGATTATCAGGTGAACACAGTGTCTATACATAGGAGTGGACATGGTGAAGAGATTAAGGAGAACCTGATAATTTGACCTTCTATGGACAAAATGCCAAAACAAAATAGATTTATCTCTGACTTGTAAAGATTCAGGCTGGAGATAACCAAGAGAGGCACAATTTTTGTTTGTTTGTTTGTTTGTTTGGGTTTTTTTTTTTTTGCCTCCACTTTTCTTCCCTTATGGAAAAGGCATAATTTCACAGAGAAGAAAACCTATCTGAAGGGGGAGAAGGTAGAGAATTCACTTCCTCCTTACCAGGGAATTGGAAAAAAAAATCCCCTTGAACAAGTCCTTCTTGGATGCAGAAAAAAATGACCAGAAGATCTGGAAATTTTTGAAGATCTCCTTCTATATATGATGCATAAAAATGATGGCAGTTTTCACTTTGAAAGAGAAAGACACGTAAAATTCCTAATGTACCCATGAGACAGAGGAAATAAAAAGAAAATGGGAGGAAGGGGCAAAAGCCCCCCTCCAGATGAGGTTTCTTTTTGGTTCAACCCCAATTCTATAGGTATGGCTCACTTATATCTGTTTAACTGGGAATGAATGAGGGATGAAGGAGGTGGCTATTATGTGTTCCACTCTCACTCCATTGGCACCTTTGTGAAAATCAGGAGCTCCACGGTGGGTGAATTCAACCTAATGTTTTTGTCATAGTTAACACTTCTATACCACACTAGAGAATATATATGCTTGGTAAATCTAACGGATTGAAGTCTCAGCCCTTCTTCTGAGTATATACCTCTGAATGTGGAATGGGAGCAAGATAGAGTGAGGAGCATGGGCTTCATACAGATGGAGAAAGGAAAGCTTGTGCATGATAGGTTTTTCACCTGAAGCATAGAGCAGTTTGATGAAACTCTTAGAAAAGTGAGTGAAGCAAATCAACAACAATAAAAATTTTAAAGAAATCCCTCAAAGTAAAAGAGTATTATATGAAACCTGAGGCTGACAATGTCATGCTGAAGAAGAATGTCATACCAAAGAAGTCCTGCAGAGAGCAGTGAACATGTCTCCCTGGTTTACATTATTTTGCTTTTAGAGGTTTCAGTAGTCCATTAGGGGAAAAAAAAAAAAAAAAAAGTTTAATCAACAAACCAACTGGAAAGCCCTCCTCCCTCCTGCTCAGTCTTGTTCTGCAGGTCCCTTGAAACTTTAGTTATCTTTGTTATCTCCATAATCATTGTACAGGACACTGAGTGTTTGCTCCTCACAAGTCTTCTTGAGGTCTCGGCTAAGTTCGGACCACTCCAGTCCATAAGGTTTGATTTCCCGGTAGCGGCAGGCCAAGTACTTGAGTGAGGTACGTTGCAAGCTTATCTTGGGTTCCTGAAGGAGGCCATTGCACCAGTTGCTGAGGTCTCCAAGTTGGGAAAGGATGAGTCCAGCTTTCCTGTGGGTCAGACAGGAATATGATACATCGGTGAGTCATTTAAAGAGACAAGAACACAAAACATAAGTCACAGAGCAAGAGGATAGAAGAATAAGTGCTGAAGATGAATAAAAGAGAGTGGCAATGTGGTGTAATAGAAAAAAAGGAGATAGAGAAACAAAACAAAATAATGAAAGAGAGAAGTAATTTGAATTATACACATGCACACACATGTACAAAAGAAACAGTAAGTGATTGGTTTTCAATGGCAAAAATTAATGAATCTCTGAATCTAAAAGAGAACGGATTACTTATGTCCATGCATGAAAACTGGTTTGGATTGAATGATCAGTCAATTCAGAAAGACATTAAAAATCAAATAACCAAGGTTTTTTTAAAAAAATATTATGCTATGACTTTTTTCTACTACCACAAGAAAAAATTAAGGCAAACAAAACATCTGGAGTGATTGTTCTCCCATTTCAGTAGTTTTTAACTATGAATAAAGGCATTGAGCTGAATGTAAACCTGCTCATGAGTTCAATGATACAGATGCTGAAACAGTAAATTGTAATGAAAGAAAGATGAGTATAAGTACAATGATCTGATTGTCTCACATTGATTAATATCTTTAAAAAAACCAAAACATCTCTTTGGACCTTTTACCTCATTAGTTTTCCAAGGCTTCTTCCCCTATATACCCTTGAGGACTAGAAGGCTATATTAACATCATTTAATCCTCAGATTTAAATAATTAAAATTCTCTGCCTTATAGTATTAAGTTTCTGGAATCAGAGAAAGTATATTAGTGATGGGACATCATCACTAATAAAGAAGAACAAAGTTGAGTAGCATAATTCCATAGGCCTCAAAGTAGTATTGTTTTTAGTCTTCCTCAAAATTTAAAAAAAAAAAAAAAAGATACTGAAACTTCCTTGAGGAGAGATGATCAGAGAGGACATTTTCTGGACTACTGTGCAATAAAACTAGATTAAAGCTCTAGCAATCTTTATGGAAGAATTTATTTTTCTGTAAAGCCAATCTTTTTTTTTTTCTTTCTGTTAAATCCTTATGGGATATACCTAATACAATATAATAAGTGCTTAGATCTCAAATCCTCCAATTCATTGAGTCAGGATCAGAAATACAAGAAAATAAGAGGATCACTCCTCTCAATGCTTAGCACTTTTTAAAGTTAAGCTGACAGTTAAAGGAAGCTCAGGAAGGAAGGAGACCTCAGTATAGAATAGATAGGAAGGTGTCAGAAAGTAGATAGCACTATTTAGAGGGTCACAAAAAATGGGAGCTGAAAGAAAACCCTGAGGTGATTTAGTGTAACTCTACCTAACTACTAGTCCTTTCTACAATTTATTCAATAATTGTCTGTTCAGCCTTTAATTGAATACCTCTATTAAGTGGGAATCTTCTGAGGACAACCAATCAATTTTAGGAAAGATAATATTTAGGGTTTTTTTGTTCTTTTATTGAACAAAAATCACACCTAGTTATCTCTTCTTTCCAAGTCAGATCAAATTGAATTCTTCTACCACATTATAGCCCTTCATATTCCAGTTCTTTCTTTTCTTTTCCTCACTAAATATCTTCAATTCCTTCTATCAACATTATATGGGACAGTATTGAACCTTCGTACCTTCCTGGTTTCCTCTTTAGATCAACACTGTCTTTTAACAAAAATGGGGCCCAGGACTAAACAAATGAGCCATTTATAAAGTGAACGAGGCTGGCCATGCACACTATGCCCCTGAGATTCCTTCTATTCTATTTCTACAAATGCAATAGATTATTGTTGAATAGGATTACAAATGGGACTTTCCTTCCTTCCTTCCTTCCTTCCTTCCTTCCTTCCTTCCTTCCTTCCTTCCTTCCTTCCTTCCTTCCTTCCTTCCTTCCTTCCTTCCTTCCTTCCTTCCTTCCTTCCTTCCTTCCTTCCTTCCTTCCTTCCTTCCTTTCTTCCTTCTTTTTTTTCTTCCTTCCTTCTTTTTTTTTTCTTTTTTTTCTTCCTTTATAGAGAATAGAGTGTAGGGATGGGGTTATGGCACTCTGTGAACTTATACTAGTTTACAATTCTAGATTTGTAGTTGGTACTCCATGTCTTGCCATTTCATACTTGTGAAATTGAACTTTTTAACCAAATGTCTTTTACATATCTTCATTAAATTTCTTCCCATTTGATTTTACTCATCATTCTAGCACACAGATTTTTTTTTTTTATTCTATCAAAATGTTAACTATCTCTCTTACTTTTGCATTGTCTTTAATTTGAAAAGTATACCAACTATTCGTTTATATACATGATTAATTAATGCTGAAAAGATCAGGAATATAGATATATACTGGCACAAGAAACTACCCTCCAAGTTGCTATTTAGATCTTAACTGCTCTTTAGTTATTTAACTACATCCACATTTACCTTAAGATGCATTTTTAAACTACATATCTCAATTTTCTCGATAAAGGAATTTTGAAAGACTTTGTCAAATTCTTTACTGATTTTTACTGTTTTGGAATCTTGGCTCACCAGTCAAATAACCCATAAAAATAGGAAATAAAATTAGTATGTCATAGTTTCTTCTTAATAAGGTCACACTGGCTCTCAATGATATTTGTTTTCTTATGATAATCACAAACCATTCCTTTTTTGTAATCTTTCCAGGAATTGAAGTTCACTACCTATAGTTTCTGGACTGGATTACTTTCCTTTTTATAAAATAAAGACATTTATCCTTTACTAGTCCTAAATCACTACTTATGTTCTCCATTATCTCTCATTACATTATAAGCTCTTTGAGGGAAGAAACTGACCTTTTTTTGTACATGGATCGCTAGTGCTTAACACAGTGACTGACATGTAGGAGGTGTTTGATAAATGTTTAGTATTTGGTTTAGTATTAAGATGATTTCCAACAATGAATGACAGTGATTCAGCAATCACAATTTTCAATTCTTCCTAATACTCCAGGATAGTTTATCTACATTAGATAATTTAAATCTCTTTAAACCTTGAGTTTCTAATTTGTGAGATGATGAAGTAAATATCTGCCTCACAGGAATGATATTAAGGATCAAATGAAATAGAACATGTAAAGAAAGCACTTTGCAAATCTTAGCATATTTAATACATATCAGTTATTATTATTATCAAGTAGTATTAATAATGATGTCATTGTTATCAGCTAAGTATATGTTATTCACTTAATTATTCCAAGTTTTAACTGCTTATAACCAATTTCTTCTACAACTTTTCCAGTCCCCAAATTATTCTTCTTTGGAGAGAAATAAACAAATAATAAAAAAAGCCACCACAAGAAAAAGGTTTTCATCACTGTATTTCTTTCCATTATCTGTTAATATTATTCCATCCCCCCTAAGTAGCAATTCTCTCCCTTCTTTGATTCTTTATTTTTCCTCAAGATTGCTCAACAACATTATTTATGTTATTCTTAGTCTCCTTCCTCAGGCTTAATTCATTGTAAATTTTAACTCTCTAGATGCTATTTTTGCAAAGCTGCATCATGTTTTTATATTCAAGCTATGCTACCTAATCTTGTTTCCAATTCCTTTAGTCTTTTTTTCTCAAACTAAATTAGTTGATGAATTCTCTGTACAATCACTTCAGTCTTTTTAGACAGATCTCCTCCCCTTTCCATTATTAGAATTGTTTTGGATTGTATCTGTTTAATTTCAGTGTTGACAGCTTCTCTGCAGATGACTTCCTCTGTAGAATTTTAACCTATACAATCTTACCAATTTTCTCTAAATTTGTTTAAATCAACTCTGCCCAAGTTTAATGTGTATGTTGGATTATGTTAGAATTTATCACACATTCTAAGAGAGAACATTTAATTTGCCCCTAATCTTCCTATATTTCTTTGGTAGGCAGAAACATGTTGGGAATTATAGTTCTCCCAGCCATTACATCTACCTTTGAAAGACTCAAAAAAAGGATCATTAAGGATGGTGAAGAATTTATTAGCTTTTCTACTTTTTTCCACAATGAGAATTCTAACTTTTTTTTGCCATTATAACATACTATACCAGAACATATCTCTGTGACTTCAAGCTACCAGAACTAATTAAGCTCCATTCTGTGATAATGAAGAAATTTATGAATGTAATTAATAAGCCATTCTCAGTATTTTTTTAAAGAATCAAGATAGATGAATGTTATAGCAAATTACTAGAATAGAAGAACAGGTTTTTTTTTTTCAAACTATACATGGAATTTTGATTTTTTGAATAATTATTGAATGGATTACAAAATAAAATTTTTGAGGGGAAGAAATGATCTCTTTAAACTAACATCAAGGACAAATCATTTCATCAACGATATTTTTTTTAATATTCAGGAAAAAACAGGACAAAGTTAGAGGTATAGACATAGTTGGATTTCAAAAAGTTATTTGGTGCATTTTTTCTAAAATCCATTGGAACAGGATGGGAAAAGGAAGTTGGAAGAATAATAGTACTGTTAGGTGGATAGACTGGTTAACTATCTAAGCTCTTTGAGTTTTAAATAATGGATTGATGTTCACCCAGATAGAAGTGTTCAGTGAAGTTTTCTTGGACTAGGCCCTCAGCATTTTTCTGTTAAGCATTTTCATCAATGATTTAGATGAAATGTTACATAATAACAATAAGAACATGAATAAGAATTTCTAATGTTTATATAGTGTTTTACTACATGCCGGGCATTGTATAAATTCTTTACAATTATTATCTCATTTGATCCTTACAACAACCCAGTGAAGTAGATTCTTTTTTTATCCCCATTTTACAGATAAAGAATGGAGGTAGATATTAAATGAATTACCTAAGGTTATATAACTAGCAAATGCCTAAACTTCATTTGAACTCATGTCTTACTGTTTCCAGACATGGAACTATCCACTGTGCCTTCCAGTAGTCCCTATGGCATGAATATCAAAGTCATGGACAAATTAAAAGTAGGAAGAATAGCTAACAGATTAGATGAGAGCTAAAAGGACCTTGACAAATGACAAGCTGAGGCAAACAAAATTTAATTCAATAAGAAAAGATAAATATAAAGTTCTGCATCTGGGTTCAAAAATACCTTATGGGCAGGGATAGGAAACAAAAGATATTCAAAACACTTATAACAAGGATCAAAAGCAGAATGTATTAGGGAAAAGAAGTAGGGCTAGTAATCATTGATGATCATTGTTCTTAAACAAAGTCAAAATTTAAAGATTCAATTGAGAGAGAAATCTATATTACATATTAGTCATATTAATATTATTTTAGAGGTATGTCTATATATGTAAATACATATGCATATATATATATATATATACATTTAGGTATATGTATAGAGATATATGTATGGTATGGGTGTGAATATAAGTGTGTGTGTATGTGTGTGTGTGTGTGTGTGTGTGTGTGTGTGTGTGCATGTATCTATCAGGTATGAAGGTAATGAGAACTGAAAGCCTAATGTAATGAAAGCTGTTCAATATGGGCAGATAAGACTAGAAGAGTCTGGATTCCCTTTGGCCATATTCAGTGGCTCCTTTTTGTTTACATGATAAAGTATAAACTTTCAAGTATCATTCTTGGTGCTCTTCATAACTTGGTTCCAGCCTATTTTTCATAATTGTTCCCTTCCATTTTCTCCAGACTAAACTATCAACTAGGATTTCAACTCCTATCAATTTAGGAAATCATCAGATTTAATTCTGCACTCTTCTGTCTGTATGCATTCTGACTCAAATTGTGCACAATACCTAGGACATGTTGATTCCCTACCTTTGTAAATTCCCTATGAATTTGCCATAGTAGAAACTTCATTAATGTTTGCTGAATTCAACAAGTTGCATTAATAGAACTAATCTAGGCTTTTCTGACTAGTTTTCCATCCAGACTAAGACATGGGACAGTCTTGCTGTACTCAGTACTAGTCAGACCATAGCTGAAACATGATGTCCATTTTTAGGGTCTCATTATACAAGGGATTTTGAGGAGGTAGAATTCCATAGGTGGAACTTTTGGAATAAGGTTACTATGATGGTGAGAAGCCAGAAACCATGACATATGAATGTTGCTTAAAAGAATTTATTTTCCCTAAAGAAAATTGGTGTGATATGGTATGATGGTATGGTGTGGTATGTGTGTATGTATGTGTATGTGTGTGTGTGTGTAGATGTATATGTGTAGGAGAATGTTAAGAGATTAATTAGGGATCAGTGATATAATAGGTGTTTACAACTATTTAAAGGGAATAGATATGGATGACAGATTGGTATGTTTTGTTTGATTCCATAGGGCAGAAATAGGAGTAATGAGAAGAAATAAATTTAGATTTGATATAGCTAAAAAAAATTCCTTATAGTTAGAATTATCCATGAGACAACTAGATGGTACAGTGGATAGAGCACCAGCCCTGAAATCAGGAAGACCTGCCTCCAAATCCAGCGTCAGACAATTAATACTAGCTGTGTGATCCTAGGTAAGTCACTTCAACCCAAAGATCTCACCAAAAAAAAAAAAAAAGAAAAAAAAAAGAAAATAGAGAGAATTCAAACTATACAGAGATTAAATAAATTGCCTCAAGCAGCAGAATCTTCCCTTCCCTAAGTCTTAGAGGGGAATTTGTATGCTTATTTCTCATGTATGATATAGAGAGAATTTGTACTAGGTGCATGCTGAACTATCCTTTGAGAGCCCTCCCATTTCCAAACTCATGTGATTCTGGTAAATGACTGTCTTTTGGTAAGGCTCTATGAGGGATAGCTCCAAGAACACTTCACCTATTTAGGGATAGTTTCCAAAGGTGAAAAAAGACTCATTCTCTTAGAGAATTATGAATGGCCCCTACCTATAGCAAAGAAGTGCCTCTTATTCTTCACCTGGAAGTCAGCTCTCTTGCTAGCATGACTATATTCCTTCCTAAAAAGAAAAATTTCTATTCCCCAGCTGTAAACATGTGACTGTTTTGCCTAGTTCTTTTTTCCCCTATGGCAACCAATGTCATTGAGGGTGATGTAACTCCATTCCAAAGAGTCTGTTTTAGGAAACTATCTCCCAGAGATAATGTGGGAGCATGGTGGGAAAATGATTTCTGGGCTGAGAGAGTAATGTGGGGTCATAACTTGTCTCCAGACAGTTGCCGCCAACTCTGGTTCAGAGTAGAGAGTCTTCTTCCTCTGGAGAGCTGCCTCAAGTCTGGCCCAGACAAGAGACTCTCAATCTCTCCAGTGCCGCCCTCTTTTATCTTCCCAGAGAATGGGCGTGGGATAACAAAGGCTTCTAGGAAAAATTACTTCAACTAATGAACTTGCTCCTCCTAAGCATGCAAGCTCCTCCCCAGGAGTCACAGAAGTAAAACTCCCAGTAAAGGCTGGAACTAGAAAATTGTTAAGTACCCACTTAGCACTTAGTGAGAACCTATTATCTCATTATCTCATTAGCACTTAGTAAGAACCTAACAGAAGTGCAGTGATAGTCATCTCAGACTTCAAAATTGGGTCAAAAGAAAATCAAACAAGCACTTTGCCTTCTGACTCAGTGCTATCATCCACAAATCATTTCTCCTTTACCTAGTGTCCTTTGCAGTTTGGCTGAACTGCCTTGTCGAGAGGATGTCAGGTTTCCAATTTGTCATCACCAAGGACTTTGGTGAACTTCTTTAACCTCTCCTAACATATTTCCCTTCATTACCAATGACTTATTGGGAGGGAAAAAGTTTGAGGGGTGGATTTCTACATCATTTTCAAGTGCTAGAAAAGGGAAAATATCTATTTTCTTTCCCAAAGAAGGAAACTGATGAACTCATACTTGATATTGTTCTTTTATACTGCTAATTGTTTTCCAAAAAATAATTAATGTAGGTCAGAACTTTATCATACTGAAACTGCAATTATGCTAACAATTCAGTGTGCTTTTATTACATATTTATTCCTCATTTTTTCTTAAGTCTTGATCTCCCTACAGTCTGGAAGAAACAAGCAAAACAAATCCTGTTCTTCCAAGGAATGCTTCAGGTCACAAAGCCAACATGTTTCCTGCATTTCCCCCCAAATTCCGAGGACATTAAGGACATTTCAGAATGTTAACAATCTTCATGATGGAGAAAAAATGAAACTCTAGGAGGTCATTTCTAGAAATACAAACTATGATTTCTAAGACAAATGACTGCTAAGCAGAGACAATATTTTTATTTCAGAAAGATAAGCATATTTTTACAAAACAAAACAAAATAAAAACAAAAACCTCCCTTCTTTCTATAAAAAAAAAATGAGAAAATAAGAAAAATAACTGTCATGGACCCCTGTCCTTCCAGAACATGATGGATGATGAAATTACTAGATTCAGTTTGATTTTATTTAGAGAAAAGCAAATGAGATAAAATAAAACTGATAGCTTCTATGGCACTTGGCTTAGTTGCTAGAGAGTGAATAAGAGAAATTCTAGACTCTAAAATTAATGTGTCTATTAGCCTTGTGAAGTGTTGGTTAAGGAATATAACAAATTCATGAAGAATATATATAGGTACTCTATATGCCTATGTTATAAAGAATTAAATATGTTTTAGACTCTCTGAAGCCCTCGTTTTCCTTAAGGCATCAAAGAATGATTATCTGATGAATTTTCTATTCCAATCTTCCCAAATCCCTTCCAAGAAATAAATATTTTGGCTCATCTGCTTTTACCAGTAGTAAAGCAACCACCTAAAGCATCTTTTAGAGCTCAGCTAGAGGCACATCCTCCAGGCTCAGAGCACAGGTATTTTGGGAGCTTAGAGAGTGTGTATTGGACTAGACTAATCAAATCATGTTTGAACAGAACTGAGGTTGACAGCACAGTGTAAAAGCTGAGGAATCACTTTTCTGAGCAACTAAGCTCACCCAGGAAAGCTCATGGTGAAAATTCATGACTAGATTATCTATAGCTTGCTGGAATCATTAAACATGAAAGAGACTAAGAGATTTAAACCAGACTATGCAATTTACCAATTACCTGGGGCCTAATTCATCCTCACATCTCCAAGTGAATTCTCCAAAACTCTCATAATGTTGATTATAATGATAGAGGACTCGGTGGAGGCTGGGAGAGCCGAGATCTAAAAGGGTATTATATGCAGTCTGTTGTTCCTTCCCACTGGTATAGCCATTGAAGAGATTGTAGATCTTGTCTGCTATTTCTGAGAAAAAAAAGGAAATGGTAATGATTATATAAAGGGACATAGATAAACAAATAGATCATAATTATGTATATGCAATATATAAAAATGTATGTGTGTATATATCCCTATCTCTATCTATCTACATATATATATATACATATGCACATACCTATATAAATATATCTGTATATATAATTATATACCCATATACATTATACATATATACTTTACTCCAATATATGTGCACATATTAGCATATACACATACATACACATGCATATAAACATATACAAATATATTACATATGTACATATTTATTATATATAAATATATGCCATGCACATTATATACATATATGAATGAAATCATCTGGTTCAAACTCAGTTCAATTTAATCTAATTCAACAGATACTTATTAAGTATTCAAGTTATTAAATGAAGGGCATTGTACAAGATATTAGAGATAAAAATAAAAGATTGTCTTTTCCCAGAAGGAACTTAAATTCTATCATGGTATAACATATCTAATTCTGCCTCAGAGATACAAAGTACCAGTCTGAGTCTGGTGATTTAGATCTTCTCAACTCTAGATTAAGTGTTCTATCTAATCAGCTTTTTTCTCTTACAAAGCAATTTCCTTTCAATTAAAAAAAAAAAAATCTTAGGCATTCCAGATCCCAGGTCATTTTTTATGCCCACTGATTCTGTTTTAAACTACAAGGTGGCCTACCAGAAAGCTTTAGTGACAACTTCATCCCCAGCATCTTTCACCTCAGATTTTCCTATATTCTGAATATTCCTTTTTTTTTTTTTTTTTTTTTTTGTAGAAGGATCCAATCATCCTACTTACATGAAGTTTCAACATAAGAACCCTCTTCAACTTCTCACTCCTCCCTCTAACCTATTCCTGTTCAGCTACCAAATGCTGTCACTTCCACTTTTAGAACATCCCTTTAATCTGTCTCCTTGGCCAGTCCCATAGTTCAGGGTCTTATTATCTCCAGCCTGGACTGTTGCTTTAGCCCCCAATAGATCTTTCTGTCACTTGTATCTCCTTTCTTCAATATATCTTCAATACAACTGTAACTCAATCAACACATTTATTACACAATGTAACTATGTCAGAAACGATACTTAGGTCTGAAGGCATAAAAACAGATGTGAAACAGTTGCTGCCCTTAAAGAGTTTACATTCTAACTGAAGAAAATCATGTTCTTAAAATATAAGATACATACAGAGTAAACAGAAGAAGCCTTTTGAAAAGAAGGCACTAAAAGTTGTGGAAGTGGTAGGCAGGAAAGACTACTGAATCCGGTAGCATAAATTGATACTCTTAAAGCCTTGACCATCTCACTCTCTTTCTGAAGAAGCTTCATTGTCTCCCTACTGCCTCTAGAATAATAAAATACCTATTTCTCTGCATGACATGTAAAGCCTTCCACATTTAGTTCCATGATTAAATTGTGCCCTTTTCTACATTCTAACCATTCTGAACTACATGCTATTCTTCATCTATGATCCATCTTCCATGTCTGTGATTTCAAAAAAGAATAGAATATATGAGTAGAATGAATTTTCTTCTCATTTTTGGTTTCCTTCCAGAGTACCCTCAAATATCATTTCCTACATGAAGTCCTTCCCAGTCACCCAGTTCTTAACTCTATCCTACTTCTACTCCATGCAATTAATTTGCATATATGTATATATATATATATACATATATATACACATATATATGTATGTATGTATGTATGTATGTATGTATAGGTATTCCCATATCTCTCTCTGCCACAATAACCAGCAAAATATAAATTCTGAGAGAACAGGGATTATTTTGTTTCTGCCTTTGTATGAACGCATCCAAGCACAATGCTTGGGATATGGTTTTGCCTTCCACTAGTATTGTTTCTTATTCAGACTTTACATGAAAAGAAGACAGATCTCAGATTACATCAAATGGTTTTCTCTTCTAAGAAAAAAAAAAGGAGCATTATATATAGGTCCAGGGTTTAGCAAAATTCCTAAATATAGGAAGTGCTAAATAAATCCTAATTGACTGACTAATCTGGAAGAGAGGGCTCACAAGAAGTAGAATTGCTTGACTCTGCAACAACATTTTTTTTCCTATTGAGAAAAAGGGCTAGCTCATCCAGGACAATACATAAGTCAGGAGGTAAGTCTATAGGTCCCTTGGAAGATGATCTCACCACAGGGCAAAGACTCAAACTGACTTGAGGGCTTTTCCCTTGCAGGGTTGAGTAGATAATCAGAACTTTTCTGACTAATGGAACTTCCACAAAATCTGGAAAGCTTCAGAACATGAGGTACTACCCAGACAGTTTAATCACTGTTTGAAATGTTATAGGGTTGAGATATTCCAGGTAGGGCAAAGCAAGAGGACTCTGGATGCTTGGTTTGGGGAGGTTGGGTACAGTGGTTTAAAGAAAACAAGATTTTCTGAAGACAAAATTTGCCTTTTTTCACCACTTTTTTTCCAAAAAAACAAAAAACAAAACAAACAACAACAACAACAACAAAAAAAACAAAACAAAAACAAAAAACAAAAAACCCTAGTGGGAAGGTTCCATGGTGAAGAGAAAATTCCTATTCTTTGAACTAATCTCCAAATATCTCATTTCAGCATGGAAATATAATTCTAATGTAATTCTAATATGTTAATACTAAGTCTGAACTTTTCTTCCAAACTCATTTGATCAACAAGTAATTATAAGCACTTGATACATACCAGTTACTGCACCAGACACTGGTGATACAAAGAGAGAAAATAAATACTCCATCACACTCCCAGAGCTTACATTCTATGGAGCAGAGACAATTTTTCATAGCTAAATATATGTCAAACATACAAAAATAAATACAAGATAATTTTTTTGGAGAGAAAACAGTAGAAAATGAGGATATTGGAAAATCTTTCATGGATGAAAATAGTTATTGAGCTAACCTTTGAAAGAAGATATGGATTTTAAGGAGTAGAGGTAAACAAGACCATTCCCATCTAGTATTAAGCACTGAGCATCTTCAGTTCTCTTCTCTTCATAAAGGAGAGCAATCTCCAACACAATATTCTTTGTCAAACTCTGGTTCTCTTACCTTGGGCTTTCACGTCATCTACCACTGGACAGGGGGTCTTCACTATCACATCACTTGGTCTGGAACGTCGTCCTGTATTGTCCACTCCCCACAGGGTAAACCTGAGGGAGTGTGGGAAGACACCAATGTTGTCATCACAATTTCTAAGAGAAAGCCATCTGAGAGATAACTCTAGAGCACAGTTTCAAAGCTGTGCTTTGTCCAAGAGAGACTACATGGAGATTTAAGAGTTTGAGGTGTTACTTACACCATAATGATGCTAAATAAGCAAGGAATTCTGTTAGTTCAATTGCCTACAACTGTTCTGCAATTAAAGGTAATAACAAAATAATTCTATGTTTATTGTCTTTGGTCTACTGTTTGATAGTCATTTAATTTACTCTTTTATACAAGGCAACTTAGAGAACATCTTAATTAAATATCCATTATTAGATAAGAATATTCTTTGCAGTATACTTAAGTGGTCATCTACTATGTGCTTTTAGGCCTCCAGAAATTGGGAACCCCCATTTCCCAAAAAAGCCCATTTCAATATCAAATAACTATAATTCTATAATGACATGTTCCTTTGGCCATTCTGGATGACTTTGGAAGCTCTTCAGTTATCAGAAAAAGATGTCTTCTGATATTAGTATAATGCTTTGAATGTTTTAGTGTTTTCCCATACACCATCATGTGACATTTGCACTAGTCTTATGAGGTAACTAGTTAATGCATTCTCATCCCCATCCCCCAAATGAAAAAATAATACTAAGAGAAATTAACTTTCCCACCAACATTCAGCTAATAAGCTGGCAAAACTGGAAAAGAAAAAAGAAAACATTTTCACATAATTTGCTTCTCCTTGACACTGACCTGTTAGGATTACTAGGTGAGAACTCAGGTTGTCTGGACAGTGACAAGGTGAGAATTTAGGTTGTCTGGACAATTACAAGGTGAGAAATCAGGTTGACCTGACAGTTCTCTGGCTCAGACTTGTAAAGGGAGTTTACACCTTAGGAATCCTAGAAGGAGCAAGCTCATTGGTTGAAGTGGTTCTTCCCTGAAGCCCTTGCATTATCCCACGCCCATTCTCTGGGAGGATAAAAGAGGCAACATTGGGCCTGGAGAGCAGTCTGCCTGGGGAAGGATAAGAGCTGGAGGAGATTCAGAGCCAGGATTCAAGGAGAAGTCTCTGCATTGCATCAGGCCTGACGGGGCTCTCTGCAGGAAGGGAAGTCACTTCTCTGGACAAGAGTTAACAGCAACCGCCTGGAGACAACGGTTCGTTACAGGAAGAAGAATCTGTCTGAGAGATTTGAGTAGACACAGCAGATCTCTTCCCAGAGAGCGATCCGGCAGCTTCTGGAGACGACAGCTTGCTACACTGACCCATTTCAAACTTAACACTGTTCATGATTAACTTTTTTTTTGCAACAAGATCCCTCCATCAAACTGAGACTCAGACATCTTGTTGTCCATGATCATATAGAATGCTCCCATCAGAGCCAGAATTTGAAACTACATGTCTGGAAGAGCAGTTTCTATACAGGACATGGAGCCTAAAAGGTTTTTAATTTAGAACTACTTCTCATACTTATTAGCTGTGTAACTCTGGAAAATCCATTTAATCTCTGGGTTTCTGCTTTTTTATTTTATTTTTCATTTACATGATGCAGTGGATTGAGCACTGGACTTGAAATCAGAAAGGCCTACATTGAAATCTGTTCTCTGAAACTTGCTACCTGTGTGACTTTGGGCAAATCACTTAACTCTATTTGCCTCAATTTTCTTGTTTGTAAAAAGAACTAGAGAAGGAAATGACAATCTACTTGAATATCTTTGTCAAGAAAACTTCAAATGGAGTCATGAAGAATCTAACTCAACCAAAAAATGTCTGAACAACAAAAAATAGAGTGAGTGTTGGTGATTTCTAAAATCACATCTAGTCTGGAATTTATTCTCTTGTGACCTACTTCAACCAGTTGTTGAGAAGGTGCTTTGTAAAATATTATGTTTTTTATCTACAAATAGCTGTTTGTAGATTGTAAATAGTAGTATTGTAAATAGCTTACAATAATACTGATAATGAATCAGTATGAATAGTGCTCTAAAGCTTCCTAAGGACTTTGCAAACATTATCCCCTCTGCTTCCCTTCAACATTTCAAGATGGCACAAGTATGGTCAACATCTCCTGAATTAGCAGCAGCCCTTTCTGGTTGCTGCTTCAATATTGGTTAGTATTGGCACTATATATAACTTTTAGCACTTAGGGATGGTAGCTCATTAATAATAATAATAGATAAAATTTATATAATATTTACTATGTGGCAGGAATTTTGCTAAGCACTTTATAAATACTACCTTTTATGATTCTGGCAACAATCCTTAGAGGTAAATACTACCTTGGTATGAATTAGGTAGGATGTGGCAGTTAAAAAACAAAACAAAAAACAAAAAAAAACAAAAAAAAAATTTATATAATATTTACTATGTGGCAGGAATTTTGCTAAGCACTTTATAAATACTACCTTTTATGATTCTGGCAACAATCCTTAGAGGTAAATACTACCTTGGTATGAATTAGGTAGGATGTGGCAGTTAAAAAACAAAACAAAAAACAAAACAAAACAAAAAAAAACAAACAAAAAAACCAAATGTAATCTTACACTACATGAAAAGGCAGGAATAAGAGTATGATATTCTCTAGAAATAGAAGAGTGATATTTCCATTGTACTTTGCTATGTGTCCTTGTCACTCTTGATCTTCAATCTTATGCTCAGTTTGGGGAATCATGGTTTAGGAATGGCATCAAAAACTGAAAAATATTCAGAGCAGGACAACCAGGATGATGAAGGGCCTTGGATGCCAATAGATCTGTTGGCTACAACAGCCCCATTTTATAGACAAGGAAACTATAATAGAAATTAAGGGACTTGGTGTGGGTCACACCGTTAATATCTAAGCCAAATTTGAAGTCTTGTATTTCTGAATTCAGACCCCACACTCTATCCACTGTGCCTCCTTTCTGCCTAGCTGCCCGTATATGCCCTAATGTAAAATCCTTAAGCTGAAAGAGACAAATAGTAGTTGACAAATTCTCAACCCAAAAGGATCTTGTCAGTTTAGATTCATTTTGCACTTTGGGATGAAAAATCAATTTCACAATTACAAAACCAGGGAATGAAAAAGTATGGGTAGATAACTCTTATGGGGGAATATATCTCTGGGTTTTCTTAGACTACAAGTTCAGTATGAATTATTTAGGATGTGGCAGTCAAAAAGTCATAATATAATCTTGGATAGTATGAAGTCAGGAATAGGAGAGTGATATTCTCCAGAAATAGGAGAGCAATATTCCCATTATACTCTGCCCTATACCCTCATTACTCTTGATCTTGAATCTTATGTTCAGTTCTCAGAGCCATGGTTTATGAATGACATTGAAAAGCTGAAGAATATTCAGAGGAGGACAACCAGGGTGATGAAGGGCCTTGAATCCATTTCAATGGAAGATTTGTTGACTATGATTACCCTTGAGATGAGAAGACACCAAGGGACTATGTTAGCAGTGTTCATGTATTTGAAGGGCTGTCAAGTGGAAGAAAGATTAGCCTTAATCTATTTGGCATAGAGGGTAAAACTAGAAGTAGTTGATGAAAGTTGTTGAGGTGTAAATATTGCCTTGTTGGCCTGAACATTTGAACAACCAACCAATGAGACAACTAAACAAATAAATGGAAATTCTTAACAATTAGAGCTGTTTAAAAGTGAAGCGGGCTGAATAAGGACATGGGGATCTTCAAGAGGAGGCTGAATGACCACTGGTTAGGTATGTTAAATTTAGGTGTTCTTTTGTGAATTGATTGAATAGTGTGTATCCTAAAGTCCCTTCCAACTCTCAAAATCAATGATTCTTTAATAAATTTTGTCTTTCAATACCCACTCTAAGCATAGCACTTGGAATATGATAGGCAATAACTATTTATAAAATGAATATTGATATATCATTTTGTATGTCAGAGATGGTGTGGGAAAATGGGACACAAATTCATTTTTAGTGGAATTGTGAATTAATTCTTATTTTGGGGAGGAATCTGGAATTATGCCCAAAGAGTTATTTAACTACCTATACCCTGTAACCCAGCAATACCACTACTTACTCTATTTTCAAAGATGATTAAAGAAAAATAAAAGGAATCTATATATTCTAAAACATTTATAGCAGCTCTCTTTGGGGTGATAAAGAACTGGAAATTGCAGGAATGCCAATCAATTGATGAATGGTTGAACAAAGCCATGGTATATGATTATGATGGAATATTGCTGTGCTGTAAGAAATTATAATCTCAATGATTTAAAAATATGTGGAAAGACTTGCACAGAATAATGAAAAATGAAATGAATTCTCAAAACCAAGAAAATATTGTTTTCAATGACAGTAATGTTGTTTTAGGAAGAACTTTGAACAAATAAGTTGTCTATTATCAATACTCCCAAAAATGAAATGATTGAATGACCTAATTTATCAACAACAAATACAAGTGGAGAAAAAATACTAGCGATGGCCAAAATAGGAAGAATCAACACCATTATTTTTCATGCCCCCTTACAAATTTTGTGTGGGCTTCTGTAAGTTTCATAAAAGTTTCTTTACATTCATTGTTCCATGTAGATCCTTGGAAGGCTTGCCTCTGTGACTATATCATAGTCTAGTTCTCATATTGGAGCTTCTGACTATTGAATATAATTGGATTCAATACAATAGGTATTTATCAAGTATTTCTTAAGTGCTAGGAGTTTAGGATTCAAAGACAAAATGAAAACACTCTCAGTTCTCAATCAATTTTACATTCTATTGGGGAAATGTAAACAAGTAAACACATAAGCAAATGTAATACACATATATGTATAAGCACATATTTGCATCTATATATATGGACATATACAAACATGTATGTAAACACATATAGATGTCAATATATGTTTACATACATATTGCCAATTCAAAGTCATTTCACTAAGGAGGAAGCAGCACAAAAAATTGGGAACATCCCTGAAGGAAGCTAGGGATTGCAAATGAAAGTAAAAAAGAAAGTATCTCACATATGGAAGACAGCCTGGGAAAAGTTAAAGGGCTAGGAAACAGAATATTGATTTGTGTAAGTTAGAATTTAGTTTGGAACTTAGAACGCAGAATGGGGAAGAATGGAACACAAGTCTGTAAAGAGAGTTTGAATACAGTCTGCAAAGGGTTATATGTATGTGTTGTATATATGGAATATGCATTTGTATCTGTATAAATCTACATTTTTCTGCATCACTAATAGCTTTGCAAAGTACCATAAATCACCTGCTAATTAGTCATTACACCACCATATGGAAACAAGTTGGTGACTATGTAGAGGTCCTCGGGCTGTCTCTATTTCTAATTGGGAAT
Organism: Sminthopsis crassicaudata; assembly: GCF_048593235.1. Classification (NCBI taxonomy): domain Eukaryota; kingdom Metazoa; phylum Chordata; class Mammalia; order Dasyuromorphia; family Dasyuridae; genus Sminthopsis; species Sminthopsis crassicaudata. Next base: position 64,868,658 of record NC_133620.1, read on the forward strand.
AAGCATCATATAAACTTGGGCAAAGGGTCAGTTTTATCCCTGTTTTCTTTAACAGGGCAAAACACTTTCTGATGGCTTAATGAACTGACATTCTGCGACATTAGCCTGACTATAGGGATCAAGTAGGGCATAACACATTTTAAAGTGGCAATTTTGTGGCCAATCAGTATATAAATGTGCCCTCCTTTTATCAACGTCATCATTATTATTGTTCATATTATTATTATTTAACATTTATTGGGCAGCAAGAGGACTATCTAGTCTCTTTTAAACCCAAGAGAAGTCATGCACCTTGCCCAGTAAACTAATGGAGAATCATATTTAAGGTCTTTTTAAAAGCCTGTGCTTATTACAACATGGCCTCCCAAGCTGTGTTTGTTTAGACCTCAGTTGGCATGCTAATAACCATGCTTACTGGGGACGCGTGAGCATGTGAGCAAACACAGAATTGGATCTGACTCTGAGGCCTCTTAGAGGCTTAACAGCCTGCAACGTGATGAGCATGGAGTAGTCCCCTGCTTATTCTCATGAATTAGCTGCCCTTGCCTCTCCCTTGCAAGGATCTTCTCCCTGCAGGCTTGGCAATCTGAGCTCATCCCTTTATCTGACTCACTATTCTCCGAATTCAGAAAGTCCCCAGAATTCTCTATTTGGAAGGCATCTCAGAGACCATCTGGCCCATTTCGACCTGGAACAATTCCCTAAAGAGATTTTTAATCATGTTTGTGTCATGGACCCTTTTGGTGGTCTGGTGAAAGCCTCTGGAATGCTTCTCAGAATACTGATTTTACAAACATAAAATAAAATTCTTAGGATTACAAATGAAACCAGTTACAAGAAAATATAATTGTCAAAGAAGTTCTCAATTAAGAAATCCTCAATAGTACCAATTTATCTTTTTTATGTAAAACCTTAAATGAGGCAAAACTCACTTGTGATATCTCTTGTGATAGTTCTCTGCAGATATGGACAGCTCTAATTTCTAGGAAAATTTTTCTGATGACCTAAATTTGCATCTTGAAAACTTCCAATTCTCTTGTCCAGTGATAAGCTGAATTAATCCCAATCTCTCTTTATGACAACTCTTCTGGAGTAAGCAATCATGGTGTTAGGTATTTAAGGAGAGACAACATGATATAGTGCAGAGTATTGCAGTGAGAAGCAGGATGCCTGAATTATAGTTCTGGCTTCCTCAGCAGTGGGCTCTGTGACTTTGGGTAAACTGATTTTACATCACTGGACATCACTTGTTTAATGTTAGAATGTGTTTTCCAATTATTTGATCCTATTAGCATCAGTCATTTATTAAAGTCTTAGTATGTGCTAGCCACCATGCTTAGAGCCAGTAGATAAAGAAAGACAAAAAATAGTCCCTGATCTCAAAGACCTTAATCCTAGGGTGAGACAAAATGTTAATAAATACCTACAAATGAGGTGTATCCTTGACAAATTGGAGATAATCAACAGAAAATATTAATTAGGAAAAAAATTTTGATGAGGCAATTGGGGTTAAGTAACTTGTGGATCATATAGCTAGTAAGTATTAAGTGTCTGAGTTCAGATTTGAACTCAGATCTTCCTGATTTCAGGGCTGGTACTCTATCCACTTTACCATCTAGCTGCCCTGGAAAGACTTCTTATAGAAGGAAGAACTTAAGGTGGAATGTGAAGGACACATCCTTTAATTCTCATAGTGGAAAAAGCCTATGATCATCCTCATTTTTAGGGCTGATAATCTATAATAGAAAAATTAAAACCATTTGTCTAATATAACTCGTTAATGATGCAGAAGTGTGGGGCAGGTAGATGGTGCAGTGAATAGAGCACCAGTCCTGAAGTCAGGAGGATCTGAGTTCAAATCTGGTCTCAGACACTTAACACTTACTAGCTGTGTGACCTTGGGCAATTGCCTCAGCAAAAAAAAAAAAAAAAAAGGGGGAAATATAGATCATTCTTTTATCACCAGAGGTGATCAGTATCTAGACCTAGTGGATCTCTGCTGTCTCACCTTCCTGGGACAGGCTCTGGTGACATCCAATGAGATAAGGTTGCATTTGTTGTATTAACTCTTATACCATATGATATTATTGCTATATATTTTTCTCAATACAATTGATAAGATTTTTTTTCTCACAGAGATTGTCTGTTCATGCAAGAAGTTCATTGACTAATACTTTCATGAACTATGACAGCACATTACTGGGAAAGTGAGGGTTCTATCTTAAGCTACTTAAGATCCAGCTGAGTCAGTTCAAGCCAAGCCAATCTAATGGGGGTGACTGCCATCCGGAGTCAGGTACCTCAAAAAAGAAATCCTCTTTCTGCTTCCTTTTCCATAGTATACAATTCAAATTGATAGTCAATCGATGTCTGACTTGTAATGCATTGTGAACCCCAGTTTCCTCATCTATAAAGTTTAAAGGATTGCATTAGTGTTGAAATCATTCTAGTTTAAGATTTGGGATCCTATGCCTGAAGCAGTCACTTAGGAATGACCACAGAAAATCACTCCATCTTTCTGAGCCTGTTTTCCCATCTGTAAAATGGTGGTAACAATGTCCACAGAGCTTGACTGACAGAATTGTTGTGAGGTTGGAAATGGGAAATGATTTAAGTGCTTGGCAAACTTGAAAGAAATGTCCAAATACCATTTTTAGAGTTATCATTATTACTATTTTATTCTCATATTTTTTGAGGCTGCTCAGAGAGAAACAATTTGGAAACAAGTTGCTATTCTACTATTAGGCCTTTATGAATTATTTCAGAGATGGAGAAAGTAACTGTTTTTTGTTACTGAATAAACATTAATGAATAAGTTCATCTAGTTCTCATATGAGTTTGATATATCATTATCCTATTATTGGCTAACTAGATGGCACAGTGAACACAATGTATGACTTGATGTTGGGAAGACCTGAATTCAGTTTTTGCTTCAGACACTAATTATGTGATTCTGGATAACTCACTTAACCTCTCAGTACTTCAGTTTCCTCATCTGTGAGATAGATTTAATAATAGCATCTATTTTACAGGCATCAAATGAGTAGACTGGGTAACTCTCTAAAGAATTTTGCAACTCTTAAAAAATCATATAAATACTAGTTATTATCAATGTGCTATTCTTACTACATCATGGATCCTGAAATAATTTAAGATCCCTGCTGTTTTAGACACTACAGCTCCAACAAGCAAACAAATCAACAAAACCAAATCAAAATCTCTTCTTATGAGCTAATCTGTAAACTGCTAAGTGATTTTCATCACTTAGGGACATGAGGTTTCAGCACTGCATCTCTGGGCACTGTGCCTAAATTTACCCAACAACTTTTCCCTCATGTTTCATATTTTATCAAGATCTATCTCCTTTTTCCTGCTTTACAATAATCATAAGATTCATTTTATCTAGATTCTTCAGACTCACAACTCCACCAAGTAGGTGAATTGTTCAAGTATTTTCATACTCATTTTACAGACAAGGAAGCTGGGAACAGGTAGGTTAAATGTCTCATAATTAGGATTCTAAGAGTCAGAACTCACTTTCAAGTGTTCTGAGGTTCTGAGTTCTTAACCCGGTGTGATTTGTATGATGCTATGTATTTCTGCTCAAAGTAGAGTTTAAAAATTTTAAAAATTATGAATTCCTCACAATGAACGGTATTGAACAATATTGCAAAATGCAAGGCCATATTCTGGCTAAGTGAAAATGACCCTGCTAATTACCCTTATTGTCACTGCAGAGTAGAATTCCATTTGGACATCCTTAAAAGGCAAATTGCCTTTTTAGGAGGGGTATGTTATCATGTTCAATTTCTATGTCATTCTTAGAATGCCATTTCATAACAGTGGTCTATTTCCTTTTGGGTTATCTAAAGAATTATAACATCTTGCCTTTTCCCAGTCTATTAGCTTCTTTAAAATTTTAAGATCCCCCCAAATCCTATCTTGCAGGTCATAACTCTTCTTTTCCACCCTCGTCCCCATCCACTCCACATCTTTGAGCTTTTTAGTTGTTGAAATGGAAATAACTTTTTCTGCTACTGTGATTCTCTTCTTATGAGCTAATCTGTAAACTGTTAAATGATTTTCATACTTGGTGGGGACATGAGGTTTCAGCACTGCATCTCTGGGCACCGTGCCTAAACCAACAACTTTTCCCTCTTGCTTCAGATTTTATCAAGGTTTATTCCCCTTTTCATGTTTTACAATAATCATAATAATTCATATTTATCTGGATTTTTAAGATTCACAAAACAATTCCATCAGTGAGGTAAGTACTTCAAATATTATTGTACTCATTTTATAGACAAGAAAACTGGGAATCAAATAGGTTAAATGACACATAATTAGGGGGTCCCAGAATCAGAACTCACTCTCAAGTATTCTCACTTAACCTAATATGATTTGTATAATGCCATTATTTCTACTCAATGAGGCATTTAAAAATATCTCTAGACCTTTGGAGGTGTATGGTGTATCAGAGAACAGTTCATAATTGGGAAGTTCACTGTCTTTGAAAAGATACACTGATAACACTTGGAAGACTTGTTATATTTCACTGTGGATTTGAAGAGAGAAAAGTAGATAGCAAAAGTCATCAGGAAATCACGGTACTCACGGATTTAGCACTCATGAGAAAGAAGACCAAGGATTTTGAGCGATTAGGGAACTTAGAAGTCATGTTGCCTAACTTCATTTGGAGTTGAGGAAAATAAGGTTGAGAAAAAAAAAAAAAGAAAAAAAAAAGGAAATGTCCAATGTCAATACTGTATGAAGTGGCAAAGGTAGGATCTAAAATACACTTCACTGATTCCAAATCCAATATTCTTTCCACCATGGACCATGTGTCTCCAATGAGTTGAAGTACTACTCACATGTAGGTGGTGTCAGGTTCCAGGCAACGGATAATCAGAGAGATGGTGTTGAACTGCTTGTCAGGCACCTGAGATGGCATGGCACATGGGGACTTTGCTCCAGAGATGATGTCATCAATGAAACTCAACACAGTTTCTGCACAGAAGGAAAAGGAAAGGAAAGTGCATGAAAAAAAGATAAAGGAAGATCAAACAATGGGAAAGGAAGATAACCTTCATAAAAATCTGTCATTAGATGTACTTTTCCCCCAAATCCTCTACAATCCAACCACCTTTAAAGCCCCCAAATGTTCAGAGGACTGTGGATTCATCAGCATTCAATGTAAGGGTCCTTAGCATGGGTGAGGAAAAGAAGCCTTAGTCAGCCATCACTGCTATGAAGATGGAATCCAGCAGTTTTGATCTCTCAAGGGCTAGATTGGTTAGTCCCTCACCCAACCTGCCTTGGATAGTGTACCAGGCCAAATTGCTGAGAATTGACAGATGGCACAATCCATTTTTCTGTTATTGGATCATGTGGTAACAGGGTCAGACTAAATGCTCACTGTGGGTGCCTACCTTAAACGCACAAGTCATATTAGCACCACAAATACTGACCTTTTCCCTGTGTGGAAACATTGGCCCAAGGTGCTTTCAGTGGCAGCGCCCCAAACTAGTTTGAAAATTTTCCTCTGTAGCTAAATCAGGTAAAATCAGAGTTTGCTTTAGGACAAAACATGGGGCAAAACTCATGTTTGGGAAGACTTTTGCCTGGAGGGGGCTTATTAGTAAAGGAATATTTTTCTTTCCCCTGTAATCATGGCAGTGGTTAGCAGAGAATTGTTTCCTAATTGTGGGCCATCACAACCAGTTTATTGTAATGTTGTTTATTTAAATGTGGCTCTGAGAGAATGCCTAGAGGCTATGAAATGGACACCTCTTTTATAAACAGAGAGAAAAGAAAAATCAAAACAACTTTTGTTGGATGTTCACCATTAAGCAGTTCTTAAAAGAGCAAGATGGACAATCCCTGCTAGGGCCAATGACTGATCCTTGTGTCTCTGGCAATAGTGGGAAAGTAAAGCAGAGCCTTGTTGGAGGCAGCTGCAGGGGTAAGACCTTTTTCATTACCCCAGAGCAAGATAAGTTCTCTAAGAGGTAGTCACTCACCTGTCTCCACTTTGGAATGGTCCATCCTGTCTGTGACTTTTTCCTGACGCATGAGGTAATCCACAATCTGTACTCCTATTGGTGGCTCTGAGTGTTCCCACTCCAGTACCACCAGTGTGCTGCTAGGCTCATGAACTGTGGAGAGCCTGAGTCTGCAGGATAAGAGGAAAGAAAATGAAACTGGTACTAACCTTGAGATCTAACTACTATTGCTACTAATCCATTGTCAGTGTTCGGATTAATCAGTGGCTATGTGTCATAGTTGTTTAGTCATTTTGCAGTCATGTCCAACCCTTTATGCCCCCCCCCTTTTAGGAGTTTTCTGCCATTTATTTTTCCAGTTCATTTTACAGATGAGGAAACTGAGGCAAACAAGTTTAAGGGACTTGTCCAAAGTCACACCTAGTGGTCCAGTACTTTATCCTCTGCATCAACCAGCTGCCCTGATTGATTATTATAGAAATGAACAATTTGGAAGTTGGCTCAGTGCATAGAACTCTAGGCTTAAAGTCCAGAAAATCTGAGTTCAAATCCAACCTCAGACACTTTTTACTTGTATAATCCTGGGCAAGTCACTTACTTACCATCTGCCTCAGTTTTCCTAATAATAATAGCAATTTTACCTTAAGATTGTTGTGAGGATCAAATGGAAGTGAGGAATAAGGACAAAGACAACCACAATGAGGGTAGGAAAGGTAGGTGTGTATGCGTGTGTGTGTGTGTGTGTGTGTGTGTGTGTGTGTGTGTGTGTGTGTATGCTCCATAGAGTGAAGATGGATACTAGAGAACCCGAATAAGGAAGACTTGGCAAATACTAATTATGTGATTCTGGGTAAGTAATTTAATTCTAGGTTGTCAGAACAGTCGCATGTTTATATTGAGACGGAGAGAGTTCCTTATGTCACTGAAATCCCAAGTTTGGACTTAAATCATTTGTTTGTCCAAACCTAAGCATCTAGGTGGAACAGTGAATAGAACAATGGATCTAGAGCCAAGAAAACACAAGTTCAAATTTGGTCTCAGAAACTGTGTGACCTTGGGCAAGTCAATTAACCTCAGTTTGCATCTCCATTATAAAAATGGAATAATACCATTTAGGGTTGTTGTGAGGATTAAATTAGATAATTATTGTAAAGTACTTAGCATAGTTGTCTGACACATAGTAGGTATTATGTAAATGTTAGGTATTATTATTATTATTTCATCATTGCAAGGAATCTCTAGTAAGATGAATCTCAACCAAAATATATCTGAAAATATTCTGCAAATTATGGTTATAGAAAATTTTCCAGGACACTAAAAAGTTAATCAAGTTTTCTGGGGTGCCATGAGCAGTACAGGACAGAGGTAAGATGGTCTTCCTCATTCTGAAGCTGGCACATAGGGAGTCAATTACTCCATAGTGTATCTTGGGTTTCAACATTGTTTCCATCTACTGTCTTGCTTTCCTCTCTTTATCTTATAGCTCTAAATTATGTACTTTTCTGCAGACTCTTTGTTGTACCATAACTACCGGCATCTTGGTTTGCACTTGGTTCCTCAGCTTGTTCCTACAATCTAGGACCAATGTTCACCATCCTGACCACCATGGCAATTATAAATGGTACTGGTTCTCTGAAGGATTGGTTTGTCAGGACTAGCTTTCCCCATTAGTGGGAAACTCAAAACTTAAAGCAAGTTGATATGTGATAGTGGGTATGAAGGATGAGGGATTACACATTGGATCTCTATTGCTAAATATCAAGCTGACTTCAACATCCCATGATCTGAAGACAACTATTATCTAAGTCATGAATTAGCTATTTGTAAAGAAAAATAAAATTTTGATTACAGAAAATCATCTCTTTCTGTAACAATAGCAATTCTCTGAAAATTAGAATTGCAATTCCCTGAAAACTGACCAAAGCTAAGCTACTAATTAAAAGGGAAGGACTTCATGCAACTTAGACATGTGTGAAATTCAAGCTCCAACAGTCAAGAAACCATGACGATTGTAAAGAAGAGAAACAGTTGATACAAATAATTATAGTTGACAAGAAAAATGAGTTTGTATTTGTTTCAGGCTATGGACTAATGTCCAATCAACTTAGTCTTAAATTCTCATATAACTAGAATAATGATTCAGAGTTGAAAGGTACTTTAGAGATCATGTGGTCATCTAGTTCCAAAAGTTCACTGCACAGTTAAGTCACAAAGTATTAAATAGTAAAGATGGGCTAGCAAAGTTTATAGATGCAAGAGTGCTCAGAAGTCTTGGGTTTTAGAATTGGCATCTTGCCTCAGACATTTATGAGCTGTGGAGTTTTCTCCAGTGACAATTCTCTCCAGATTGCATTCTAGATTTTTTCTACTATTTTCTAGCTCTTTATCCTGATCCTCATTCCAGCCCTGGCATTTTGGAAGTATCTTCCACCTCTGTAACAACGTCTCATTGAATGGATTTTCCATTTAAAGAGGGTGCTTGGGTACATCAGTTTCATTCCATGATAGGTACCTTCCCTATCACCTCCCTTTCAGTTTCCATCTATATGTTGTCTTCACCCTTAAAATGTATGCTCCTTGAGGTCAGGGGTTTTCTTTCTTTCTTTTTTTTTTTTTTTTTTTTTTTTTGTATTCTCACTACTTAGCATTGTGCCTGACAAATAATAAGCATTTAATAAATATTTTATAACATAATTAATCTCTCAGCTTCAGTTTCTCTATCTATAATTTGGGAATAATAATCACATCTACCTCTAAGTTTTGTTATGTAAATCAGATGAGATAATATTTAAAGTGTTTTGCAAACCTTAAATGCCATACCAATGCTATTAGTAGTAGAAGATTAAAATATTCCCTGAGATTACTGTATAGATCTCTGTATCATTGGATAGGACCTTAGCTACTTGCTGGGATTAATAGCATTGTCCATTCTATTAATTTAAAATATGACCACACAAAATGGGCTTGTTTCTCCTTTGGGCTAAGAGGGAAAAAGGAAAGGGCTAGATCAGGACCCTCATGAGCTATTTGAATGGATGTTGGAGGAGAAGTGCATTCCTGGATAAATCAATGATTGGAGAGAGAAGTAACTAAGGAAGTACTAGGTACCACATAAATAGGAAGACAGCAAAGCTGGAGTGTTCATGCAAAAGGGAAAATGAAACGTACACAGGCTGAGGAAGAGGAGCACAAGTGGGGAGGCCATCTGCCCCAAATGCACTGGAGTCACACCGACACCAATCCTCGATGACATCCCCGGTTCCTGAACACCAGAGTGAGCTCATGGTGGCTTCCTGCAACAACTGAAAGAGGAGGGGGGGGGGGGAAGACATCAGGATGAAGAAAGCAGGAGGAGAAAGCCCTATTGGGAATCTAAACCCCAGCTTCTTAAATTGTGGTTTTCTACTCCATGTGGCATCTCATAGCTGAATGCTGAGGGTGCTAAATGATGATTTATTTTCAGTAAATGTTTGATTTGCATGCCTATATACCTAGGGTCATGTAAAAAACTCGGAAGAAAAAGGTATTGAGAGTGAAAAAAAAATTATGTAGCCTGTTCTAGGCAATAAAAAATTGTCTGAGAGAGCACAACAGCAAAGGTTCCATCTGGTCTTGAGCATCCCCCATCTCTTCCCTACTATATAAACCAAATGTCCTTCCTTCCTCTCTTTCCTAAAACTCCAATTACAGAATCAGTAATTTTGGTTAGGTAACAAAGACTGAGCCACAGGCTCCAGAAGGCCACTGTTAGAATATTTTTTGGTTCTCAGAGTAAGGAGGAAGGTGCTATGGGGTCTCTGTTTTAGCACTCTCCCTATATTGCATTAGCTGGAATATCTTTAAAGAAAAAAATGACACAGAGAAGAAAAGAAGAAAATTTTGATGGAGTAACTGAAGGGCAGTGTGAGGTTATAATTAGTGAAAGAGGCATTCAACCTCTTCTGGGAGGATACCAGTAAGTATTAAGCCAGGGAGGAGAACCTACATTGGGGAGAGGCTCAGTGTTGGACAGGGACACACTTAGGCCCAAGGGGACATAGAATGGACTATGGGTGCAAGTCTGAGAATTTCTCTCTGACTGTCCTTCCCCACTTTCCTCCTCCTTTCCTTCTGATTCTCTTTTTCATGTCCTCACTTTCTAATATGACATGAATTAGAATAAGCAATCACATAACTGCTCTGGAAGAAATTGGATTAAAAAGTACTTCAAATGTAAAAAGATAGCCTCATTTGAGTGGTCTGTTAAGGAATCCTGTTCTACCTTGAAACTGATTCAAGAGGTTAGTTAAAAAATAGTAATCAAAGGAACCCTAAAATAGGCATAAAAGTCCATGTGAAGAGAGAAGTGGTCATTAACCTTCATGGCCTCCCCATCTAAAGAAAACAGGACAAAAGTGGGGAGAAAAATAATCCAAGATGCTATTTGAGTGCTGGAAACTTCCAGCTTGGTTCTCTCTCCCTTCCCCCCCATTTTTTTTCTAATTTCTCTATCTGTGGCTGCCAGATAGGAGAGTGGATGAGAAGGAGAAGAGAGAGGGAAAGGAGGAAGAAAGCCTTGGGGGTGGCAGGAGAGTCAGATAAATCCTGTTAAATAAAAAGCCTGGGATCTGGGTTACCTCTCTTTACATCCATTTCTAAGGGAAGCACTGAAGAAAGAAAGTGCTCTGGTTAGGTCAAATGAAGGACAAGGCTCATCTGCTTCTGCTTAGAATTAGGTGGGTGGAAAGGCCTTAGAAATCACTAATTCTTCCATATTGCAAATGAATAAACCAGTGCCCAAAGAGTTTGAACCAATGTGAACCAAGATCACAAAGAGAATGGGATGGACACTGTAAGGAGCAAATTTGAAAAAGAGCTAGAGATCTAGGGTTAGGATTTAATTTATTAAGTCTCTCTGGCTCATATAGAAATGTGTTCTGCATGATTCACATGTATAATCCATATCATATTGCTTGACTTCTCAAGAGGTATAGGGGAGAGATGATTTAGAACTCAAACTTTTTAAAATGATTTTTACATGTAATTGGGAGATACTTAATGAAATAAACAAAAATGTATTTTAAAAATACTAATGATGTCATAGGTTGTATTGAGAGAAAAAAAAAAACTAATAGTTGTAGTACATCTAAGTAATTCAGTGGATAGATTTTTGGATATGGAACAAGGAAGACTTGAATTAAATTACTGCCCAGCTATGTGACATCAAGCAAGTCACTTAACCTCTCTTGCCTTCAGTTTCCTTGTTTGGAAACTAGGAATAATAATAATAGCTCTTATTTCACAGGAATGTGAGGATCAAATGAAATAACGTGTAAAGTAGTTTGTAAATTTTGAAGTGCTAAAGAAACACATGCTATTATTATTAGTAGCAGTTTTAGTATTATATTGTTATTATAGTACTACTTCACCCTCTATGAAACTGTGCCTAGAGAAGGAGAATTAATAGCCCCACCATGTTCTACTCTGATCAAATGGCATCTGGTTCTGGAGACCACATTTTAAAAAAGGCTATTCACAAGCAGAATGAATCCTAGTAAGTCATTAGGATACTGACTGGACTGGAGATCATGTGACAAAACATTTGATTGAAGTAAGTATAGGTGTTTTCCCTACTGAAAACAAGATTCAAGGGTCCATGATTACTATACTCAAGTATTTGATAGGCTATCCTGGGAATGATCTGTCCTGCTTTGCCCCAGAAGACAGAAGTAGGAACAGTAAGTAGAAATTGCAGAAAGACACAGTTTGTTTTGACATAAGGGGAAAAATCCAAAACAACTTTTTAAAAATGTGAATGGTTTCCCTCAAGAAGTTTAGGGTTATCCCAAGCATGGAGGCAGGATGATCACTTGTCAAGAATGTAGGAGAAGAGATTCCTGTTCAGGTATAAGTTGAACTAAATGATCTCTGAGGTTCTTTTCAATTTCATCATAATATTTGTTTCCCTGAAATTTCTTTTTCCCTCCCTACATCTTAGGAAAGAGAAAATAAATGGAGAGAGGGGAAAGCATTATGTTAGAGAGGAGAAGTGGAGAGGAGAGAGACTGAGAGTGAGTAAACAGGAGAAAAAAGAGAGAAAAAAGAACTTTAAAAAACATGAAAAGGAGAGGAGAGGACAGGAAAAAAAACAGTAGAGAAGAGAAAAGAGGAGAGGAGAGGAAATGAAAGGAGAAGGGAAGGGAAAGGAAAAGGAGCAAAGGGAAAGGGAGAGCAGGGGATGGAAAAGAATAGAAGGGGAGAGGGGAGACATAAAGAGAAATGATAGAGAGAAAATATGCAGTGAGAGATAGACACACAGAGAGAAAAGACAGACAGACAGACACACTTAAACACCGACAGAGATAGACACACATACATATGTACACAGACACACACATATACAGAAAAGAGACAGAAACATATACACACATATACATAGACAGACACACAGACACACACATGCTCATGGACACATAGAAAGAAACAGACATAGATGTGTAGAGAGAGAGAGAGACAGACAGACAGACAGACAGACACAGACATATATACACACAGAGATAAATAGATACACAGACACAGACACAGAGACACATGCACAAATACACAGAGACAGAGATAGATAGAGACACACATAGAGAGACAGACACATATATAGAAGCACACATACACACAGAGACAGAAATACACTTACATATACATATCCAGAGAAAGAGACAGACATATCCACAAAGACAGAGACAGATAGAAAGGATAGAGGGAGAAAGAAAGAAAGGGGGTAAGGAGATTGGAAAATGACAGAAGAGCCCAAGAGCAGAGAAAAAAGGAGCGCAGGGGAGAGGAATTTAGATCTATCTACATCATATGACTTTGGAGACTATAATATTAAAAGTGCCCAAGAAGTTCCCCTGTTATTTTTATTAAAAAGGTAAAGGAGGAAGGAAGGAGGACAATGGTCTTAGGTGTCTGCCAAGGGGTTCAGGGGAATGAACAGCCAGCTTAAAACAAACTGCCCACTTCCTTAAAGCTGATGCTGAAGCAAGGGATCCCCCCCAGCTCTCTCCTGCAGGGATGGGCAGTTTCGTCCCCTCTCCCCCCTCCACTCTGACACCTTTTTTTCTAAGTAGCCTAGTTGGTGGTATTCATTCTATGTGCTTCTGAATCTGGGATTCTCTGCCTTTTGTGCACCAGACTCAGGGCTGAGGCTGTTCCTGGACACGGGTGCTTCCTGCTCTGTGAAGGAGCAGGAGCAGGAGCAGGATCAGAATCGGAGACCCTGCCCCCTCCCAGAAGCAGCAGCTGAGCAGACTCTTCAGGGGTTTGTTCCTAAGCCTTCCCATCCTTTTATTATTCCCCATTGACTAGTCCTACCGATTTAGTTGAGGAATAATAAGGAAGGTGACTTAAAAAGAATGAATTCCCTTTTTGATCAAAGGAAATCTGGTTGTGTTCAAATATTGAACAAAGTAACTTTTAAGAACATTAGTGATTGAAGAAACAAAAAAAGGTGGGCACATTTCTCCCCCCTCTATTTTTCAGTGAGTGTCATACATAACAAGGTGGCTCACACAAGATCACCTCTCTTTGAAAAAAAAAAGGGGAGAGGAGGGAAAGTGGAAAAAAAGAAATATAATTTATTCTCTTGCTACCTCTTCTTATATCCTCAAGAGATATGAGATGCTTTCTGGTAGGCTAAACCTTGTCAGCAGTATGGAACCTCAGGTTGATCAATCCCTTTCTTTGTCATTCTTGGTAGTTCCATATTGTGGTGAGAAATAAGATTATTGCACTTCACATAGAGATGAGCTGGATGCAATCCCACCCTGCCACTTACCAATAGCTTTTAGCTCTTGGCAAATCACTCTATATCTTTATCTCAGGTTCTTCCTTTGAAAAGGAGGAACTTGATGTTCTCAAAGGTCCCTTTCATTTTGAATTTGAAGTTACTCTTCTCAGGAAGACTATAACCGAGGAGGAGATAGATGGAAGATGAGAACCATCTTGAAATATTATTTGCCATATTTCCCCAATTTCCTAATTCCAAACTGGAATCCAACATTTTGGACAATGTCATCATACACAGTAATTGAGACTGAGTGACTCAGTGCCATAGTATAGAAAGAAGAGGCTATTAGGCTCTTCCCTGGAGACCAAGGGTGAGAAAATGGGGAATCTTGCCAGTCACAATGATGCTGGCATGAAAATCTGTGGATGCTGCCAGATGGCCACAGTCATTTCTCTGTGTACTAGTCAGTTCTGGGTTCAGAAGTTATTAATGGAAACTAGTTGCATTCCTATGCCAATGGCCCAATATGAATGAAGAAAGATGCTTAGTTTACTATGTTCAATCACTGAAATCCATGCAGATATTTAGTGTCATGACTGAGAAGGGATAGGGATGGGGAGCACCCACTTTCTGCTCTCTCTTTATTCTCCCTGTGTGCCCCCTCTCTAAGCCTTATGGGTTAGAAAATTTGTGTAATTTTAGGTGTGCTGAGCCCTGAATATCCAATTGGACTACTGTAGGTGGTATGAATGAGCTAATTAAATTTGAGATGCAAACATGCAAACTCATGCAAATCAAGTTCTTGGATTAACTAAAATATTCTAAAAGTTTTAGTCTACCGTGGAGCTTCACTGTGTCCTGTCACTTTTTGAACCCATCTCTGAAATCCCCTGTTGTGTTTTCATCTGGAGCTGACAGCTCTGGGTCCCTCACCCGCTGTGTCTGGTTGTTTGTAACCAGTTCATAGATGGGAGCTGCCTTGGTAACCTCCAGGAGAATTGGCTCAGCAGGCAAATCGGGGCTGGCAGTCACATGACACAGTGGACAGGATGAAGGGCACCGGCCTCGGCTCTGGCACTCCATGCGGACTCCAGCCGCCATGCGCTTGGTGCCCGACTCAGACAGGCTGGCAATATATTCTGGGAATGTGAGTACTTTAGGGTCCCGTTCCCTCTCCTCTGATTCATCTGAGGGGGAGTTTCCTGCCAAAGAAAAACAAAAAGAAAGACATGGTGAAATTGAGAAAAAGTCCTAAGGCAAACAAAGGCTCAAAGCACCAAGAAACCTTGTGTTCTTCTTCTTCTTCTTCTTCTTTTTTTTTTTTCCCCAGTTAGATATCAGGATTTAGTCCTTAATCATATCTGAATACATCCTGGAGGAGATATGTACAAGACTAAGCCCTTCCAATTTTGGTGGGGAAATCCACACTGCAAATAACTCATTAAATTACCAACTTGTTGTCAGAGGCAGGAAGAATTGGCCTAGAGTCTTGATTTCAAATTACCTCTCTTCTAGTTCTTCTACCAGATCATTTTGCCTTTTTCTATGAGTGGCAAAGGGAAAACTTTGTAGGTGAACTTAGGGAAGTTCAGAAATGAACAGCTTGCTTCTCTGACAGCACATTCATGCCAGAAAGTAAATTGGCATTTCTATGCTTAAGTGTTAGACAATGGTAGAAAGATGGGGAAAATGCTTCTGAGTAGGTAGAGAGTATTGTGCTAAAAAATACCCAGCCACTCTTGCCTGAAAGGAGAAAAACAAGTTGGGGTATTCCAATTCTATTTTCAATGAAGACATTCACCATTGAGCTGAACACAGTACAGAATTCATCAAACAACTTATTCTTTCCAGAGACATTATCCATTGGTGTTGCTATTCTAGCCTCTTTCTTGTAATTTCCACTTTGATTGAAAAAAAAGTTTGAAGAGAAAGTTGTTAAAAATCAAAATGCCATACATCAAAAAAGTTCTGAATTTTTCAGAATGAATATGGGTTCCATTATGAAGCATTTACTGTTGGTGTTGGTGTTAAAATAATTTTCTGGGGGCAATGGGCAGTGATTGAATGTATATGCGGATGTTCTCCATTTCTCAAGCATTCCTGATACCTGAAAGCTGGATCTTTGGGAGTGGGGGGCAATGCACTGATGGAGGGATTTTAAAGGAACTCGGCAAGAAGCAGAGATAGTTTTTAGCTCCTTTCCATTAGTAGGGATTGGATTCTTCAAAGCTTTGTTCGAGGGCTAATTCTATTTATTATTCAATGTGTATCTACCCAAGTATACATGATTATCCCTCACATAACCAAGCAATATAAAAAGGAATGATGATTCCCCTGAGAGGAACAGGCTCTGACTCTTGAGATCTTGGACACTGGGCCTCAGTCTTCAAATCTGTACAATGAAAAAAAAATAGATCAGAAGGCCTCTGAGGTTTCTTCAAGATCCATTATCCTATTTTCACTTGTGCCCCCTTTGAAGGTCTCTTCTGATTCTTCTTGACCTTAGCACCTGCCCCAATCACTTTGTGCTTGTTTGTGCAAAATCTATATTTATTTGTTTGTGTCTTTATTATATTTCCTCAATAGGAAATACATTTTTGAGGGCAGGGAGAATCTCACTTTTGTTTTAGCATTCCCAATACCTACTATAAGTAGTACATAGTAAGGACTTAATAAATGCTTGCTGAATGTTTGAACAGTTGAGTAACTGCTACTTTCCATACACAATATTTCCCTTGCTACCTCTGAATCTTTGCATGGGATGTATCCAATCCTGAAAATGTTTTTATATTCATTTTCACTTCTTAGAACATTTTTTAGCTCTCTTAAACACTTCCCTCAAGTTCCTTTTTTCTCTAAGAGATCTTTCCTGAATCCCTCAATGATTAGTGAATCCTCAATTATTATAATTATTTTGAATGTATTTTGTATTTATTTGTGTACCTGAAGTACCCCCCA
This sequence comes from Sminthopsis crassicaudata, assembly GCF_048593235.1. Lineage (NCBI taxonomy): Eukaryota > Metazoa > Chordata > Mammalia > Dasyuromorphia > Dasyuridae > Sminthopsis > Sminthopsis crassicaudata. Next base: position 64,885,380 of record NC_133620.1, read on the forward strand.
GTGTATACCACACCCAGTATACTGCCTGACATATAGAAGGCACTTAATGCAATAGTTATTGAATTAAAATCAGTTGGATAAACCACAATGTATCTGATAGCATAATTTCTGAGTTTTGTATTCCTACTATACCAGAGATACCAATTTGAGCAGATGCTTCCTATACCTGTAACATGTGTGTGTGTGTGTATATATATATATAAACTTAATAAGGGATATAAATTTGAGTTGAAGTTCTTTTGAGTAAAAAAAAAAAAAAAAAAAAAAAAGCTATGTAAAATCTCTCCCCCCCCCCCCCCAGGCTGGGGTTAAGTGACTCACCCAGGGTCACACAGCTAGGAAGTATTAAGTATCTGAGACTACATTTGAACTCAGGTCCTCCTGAATTGTCTAGTGCTCTATCCACTGCGCCACCTAGCTGCCCCAGCTAAGTAAAATCTTAAATAGAAAAACCAAATGTGATTTCATTGGAAAGAAGGCAATGGTACGTTTAGTAACTTGCCAGAGCCCTTCGTTACAAAGGTCCAGACTGAGTGGATATGTCTATACTTGATTTCACACACTGATATTTGCAGCCCTTTAGGAAGGAGTATACATAATTCTGAGACTCTTCTTGTTGTCCAGGCTGTGCTGTAGCCTTTTTCTATCATACCCTAGCTGTTCGTTCTAAAATCTTATTCCAGCTCTTGAATTCACATATTGGAAGTATCTTCCATCCTTGCAGTCTCTCTCTCTGACTGGATGGTTCCTCCCATTTAAGAAGTCCAATACACTGAGGTCTCATTCCTCTGTAGGATAGACTCCAGACTTTGTCTACCATATCCCTAAACTAAATACCTTCATCTTTGCTATCCCTCAAGCCCTTTACAGCTCCCTTTTATGAGTTATAATCCCCCTTCTCCATTACAAAGTAAATCTATTGAGAGTGGGGCTATTTTTCTGCCTAGATTCGTATACCCAGATTTAGCATAGAATTTGACTGATAGTAAGCAATTAAATGCTGACTGATCTCTACCAAGACTTCGCCACCACAACATCAGAGCTTTGGTCTCTTCCAAACACAACTATAAGAACTCTATGCTTTCTTATGGGGGGATCATAACCACTGTCCAGGAATAAGCAACAAGAACGAATGACATATCTGAAGACTCTCAGAGATCTGTTTCTATGCCATTGTTCTTTATAACAAAGAAAAAGGAAGAATGAGAATTTGAACAACAAAAAATCAGTGAAGATTATTTCTTTTTCAGAACCAAAGTTTCAAAAATATCTCTGTGAGGCTTTATTTGAGTAATTCAAGAGGCTTTTAGTGGATCCTGGCACTCTATATAATTAGCTGTATTTCAGTATCAACTCAGTTCTACTTATTGGAATTATGTTCAAGAGAGAGTGTCTTCTTTGAAAATGATCACTAGATGGCACTCTCAAGTTTAGAATGTCTGGAGAGCAGCTGCAAGGAAGGGTACAAAAGAGATTGCAATAGATTTCATCTGTCTCAAAAATTTCACTTATATGACACATAAATAAATAGAAGAGAACTCTATTATATATTTTTCAATTATAGGAGAGTGTTGCAAAAAATCATTGGCTGGGACTTGCACTGATGTAGATGTATTTATGTCAAAGTCAAATAGAAAGGACAGTTAAATGGTGTAGTGGCTAAAATTCTGGACCTGGAGATAGGAAGGCTCATCTTCATGAGTTTAAATTTAACCTTATACAGGTACTGTGTGACTTTGGGGAAGTCACTTAACTTTGTCTCAGTTTCCCCATCTGTAAAATGAACTGAAGAAGGAAAAGGATAACCACTTCAACTTCACTACCCAAAGATATAGAGACAGACATGTTGAACAGCAACAAAAACAGTACATAAGAATCATTGATTTTAAACTCTTATACTGACATTATAGAATATCATGTTTCAATGTATTTTTTTCATTTTGTTAACTATTTCCCAATTATATTTTAATCTGGTTTGCTTAGCACTCATCAGTATTATGGGACATTTGGGCCGGGGCCTTTGACATCTCTCATATGGATATAGAAAATAATTTGGAATCAGAACACCTGAGTTGGAATACCAGTTGGACATAATGACCTGAAAAATTTAGAGGTGGAAGAAATCCAAGAGAGCATCTGGTCCACTCCTATCATTTTAAAGTGAGAAAACTAAGGCAGAAATGTCTTGCTTAAGGTCACTCAGGTGGGAATTAAGGAATGGGCATTTAAACCCATGTTCTCTCACTCAAAATCCAGCAACGAATATTCCCTATTTATGGAAGCTTGGGAGATAGTCTACCCCTCTCTGAGTCTCAATTTTTTCAGCTATGAAATGGAAGGGGAGGGGATTCATTCAAAGAATCCTGTACTGATATTGTCTAGCTCTAAATCTATGACTCAAGAAAATACTGAAAAAGAAAAGAGAAGTACAAGTGTAAAAAAAAAAAAAAAAAAAAAAAAAGGAGGGGGGGAATACAAGGGACAAACTGGAGCCAGAAAACTCCAAACTCCTCTTCTGACACTAACTGTAATTTTGAACTAATCATTTAATATTTACAAGCCTCAGTTTCCCCAAATGTAAAATAAGTAAATGAGACCCACAAATAATTAGCCTGGGTTTATGAAGTTACTTTATTTTTTAAATATATTCTGATAATGGAATTTCAATATAAACTAATTCCCTTTCTTTTCCTATGACTTTGATTTCATGCATTTAAAACCATTATTCTGAGAATGGGTCTTTAGACTTCATTTGACCACCCAAAGAGGTACGTGAGACAAACAAGGTTAAGAACTGTTACAATCTTTCATCTCTACATATGTAATAAGACACTCTTTCCCTCTCGTGTCCTAGTAGTTAGGGTGTTCTGTGACCACTAGGGGACACTGTGACAACAGGCATGAAACAGCAGCCTGAGTTTCTAATTCATCTCCAGAACTACCATCTTTCCATCATTAACATTTGTAATTGCTATTAAACATTTGAGGGGACTCTTACTTGCTGATGTCTACTGGCTGTCACAATTAAAATCAAGATGCGGTTAATCCTTCTCAATTCCTTTAAGCCTTAGAAAGGTTGGAGCATTAGGGATGGGGAGGGCTCACTTCTTTTTTGCTCAGTGCTCCCTATTTAATTCTGCTACTCCAGAAATCATTCTAGGGCATTTAAAAAGAAAAAAAATATGCAAAATAAATGATCACTGTCCCATCTAGTCCCATATTCTCCCCACTATAACTCTATCGGATATCTAGAGAAAGCCATTGTCTCTGTGGAAAAGTAGTCAGCTGCCCATCAACCAAAGCCACCCACGGGGATTCACATAGACAAGCATGGGTGTGCCCAAGCAGGTGATCAGCAAGATTTTTACAAATAGAGACAAACAAGATCTGTTCCATCTAGGGGATTCAGTGGAGATGCTGATGAATTCAGAAACATCTGAGTTTCAGTCCTTCCTCAGACATTTATTACCCCTTAATTTATTTTCACCTCAATTTCTTTATCTTTAAAATTAGCAATAACAATGATCCCCACCTCTAATGGCTATTGTGATAATCAACTGAGATATTTGTAAAGTACCTTAAAGAATAGGATAAATGCTAGTAGGTTTAAGATGTAGCTGCTGATAGGCTGTTGCTGCTGTTTCTGCTTCAGGTATGGCTTGGATTACATCACCCCTGAGTTCCTTTTTAACCCTGACATTCTGTGATTTTTAATATCAGCCCAATGAAATAGTACCCACCTGAGCCCAAAGCTCCTGTAGAGCGTGATCAGACAAGAGGCTAGCCTCAATGACCTCTCAGGTCCCTTACAATTTGAAGGTTCTGTGATTGAATGATTTTTCACATTCCTTTTTAATTTATCCTCTTTGATGAAGTAATCTAGAGGAAGGTTCTAGGAAAGAGATAACCCAGATTACAAAGGCTATACATAGTCAAACTGACCTTGGCACTCTGATTCCCACTTCAGGCTCCAAAGAATTATCATACTAATCCTGACACTCCTTCTTCTTTTCTGAAGATATCAGATCTCCAATTTTCTGTCTCTCTTTTCTTCTCCTCCATTTCTCTTTCTAAACCAGTGTATCCAAGGAATGAGAACAACATGCAAAATAGCTTCTGAAGATTAGAACTGACCAAGTCACTCCAGCTGCAACATTACTCCCCAGGTCTAGCTCCCAGCCTGCTAGGGCCATTGATAACTACATCTAGGGGAAAACTCTATAGTTAATCCCACAATACTGACCTCCTTCCAGTTCTTCATACATAACAGACTGTCATGTACCTCTTTGCCTTTGAATTGGTGACCCTGGTACTTGGAATGCTCTGTCCCCTCACCTAATATTTTGATTGCCCTAATTTCATCCAAAACTTAGCTCAGAGGAGTTCTGCGCTCTCTCTCTCTCTCTCTCTCTCTCTCTCTCTCTCTCTCTCTCTCTCTCTCTCTCTCTCTCTCTCTCTCTCTCTCTCTCTCTCTCTCTCTCTCTCTCTCTTTTCCTCTCTATTTCTATCTTTGTCTCTCTTCCTCTCTCTTTCTTTTTGTCTCTGTCTCTCTGTCTCTTTGTCTTTATATTTATATTTTTATATGCATCTCGATAGCTATTTACATGTTGTTTCCTCCACTCAACTGTAATCCTCTTGAGGGAAGGAAATAAGTTTTTACCTCTTTTTGTATATCTAGTGCTTTGTATGGTTCCTAGAACATGAGGAACCTTTAATAAATGCTTCTTCAAATGCTTTGTTACCAGTAATTATAGAATTCAAATAACTTTAAAAAATATAGCACTTTGCAAAAGAATCTGCTATCAAGTTACTATAAATAAAGAGTAATTGTTTTGGGCTAAATAATCCTTTCTTAGGGTACATTGGAAGAATGTCCCTAATAGATTAATACAGAATGACTATAATGGTTTCATCAATGCTCCAAAACTTACCATTGCTGTTCTCTAGGTCTTAAAGATATATGCATATTGATTTATCTTAAGACAGCATTATATTGGTACCACAAAGGCTACTAGCTAATACATACACTAGATCTACTCTGATTTTCAGATGCAGCAGAACAGATCTATATTCTAGATGTTTCCAAGGCTTTTCCAGATGGTAAAGTTATAAGTGACAATCAAGCTGACAAACTTTTATTAAGTGTCTATTATGTGAGAAATCCTGGGGATACAAAGAAAGGTAAAAGATAGTCCCTGTGTTCAAGGTATCTATAAGCTAAATTTCTTGACTTTTCTCAATGAATTTTTTCCCAAAAAAGTGTATGTGTATGATATATGTAAATCATACCTTTCTGGTTGATGTGACAGAGACATTTATGATAAAGTAAAAAGAGTGATATATCTAGTGTCACAAAATCTGATTTTTGGCTCTCTCTGATGTTCAGTTCCCATATCTGTAAAAAATGAAAGGGCTGAAATTCCACTCTTTTACTGTCTATGTGGGTCACTTCAACACTCCAGGCCTTAGTTTTTCTATTGTAAAATAAGGGAATTGAACAAGACCTCTAAGGTCCCTTTCAGTGGGAATATACTCCCTCCTCACCTTCACATATTGACATCCCTAAGCTCAGCTCCAATACCACTTCCTAGATAACTCCTCTTCCAGTTCCCTGGCTGCTTTCTCTCTCTCTGTCATCCTCATTATCATGTCTTTATTTTTCATATATGTTATATACTTAGTTTGCATATATTTGTTTTTCAGTGTCTCCCTCTTTTGTATTGCCATCATTTAACATGATACCTAGAAAGTACTTAGTGCATACTTAATAGATGCTTGTTAATTGATTCAACACATAATCTGAATTTATAATTAGTATATTACCTAGCATGTATATAGTTGGTACTTGCTTACTGATTAGTTGACTGAGCATATAATATGAATTTATAGTGTAAATCAGCCATAATGTGTGAATTTGTTGGTATGTGTTCAATAAAATGTTCCCCTTTGGTGACTACTTTTACAATAGTTTTACTGAACTGATATGCAGGGCAGTAAAGGATTAATGATATCTCAGTTGGACTTACAGAAGTCTAGCAATAAAGTACAAATTTAGATGATTTGAAGATAGCCTAAAGCAGATAAGGGAGAAGTGAACAGTCAGCCTGATATCTTGAATTCCAGCCCTAAAAGCTGGATTGTAAGCCAGCCTTGGGCTGGAGTTTCAGTCCCGACTCAGTCATCAGGAGCTTGGGCACGAGGCAAACATTACTTGGCTCAGTGCATTCTACTCTGTAGTCCCAACACATGCAGAAATCAGTGATCACAGGATGAAAATTGAACACTGTCAGATATAAAGGCTAAAAATCAAAACAAGAGTTTAAATTTCCCTTAAGATAGGCATCAAAGCAGCAAATAGGGCAAGGTGTTAACTTTTTTTCTTCTACTGATCTATAAATATAAAAATTAGCCTTTGTGTTTGGTAGGGAATGTCAAAGCTCCTGCAGAGAAGATAGTGAAGAATAATGCAAAGAATATGGGATTTGGGGAAGGGGAATCTCAGTTCAAATCTTGGCTCCAGTACTTATTGGGTGTGTGACTCTTGGCAACTTTCTCTGTGCCTCAGTTCCTTCATTTGTGGAATGAAATGATTTGGAGACTTGATCTCTGAGGTTTCATGTTGTTTGTCCTTTGTTTTTGAGGAGGACAAATAACATCACAGTTGATGAGAAGTTCTTGAATAGATTTAAGTGATGTAGAATTGTGTGATGTCATCAGCCTCACTCTCTCTTCCTGAGTCCCCAAACTCCAGGGGTGAGAAAAAATCAGCATGATTGGCAATGACCTGGGATGCAGTGGATGATCTTAGCATTCTGACCAAACTCTCAGCTCCTGCTTCCTTCAAACAGTCATTGGAACAAATTGTTCTCATTCACCAGAGGAAGTCATCGCACACTTAGAGTCATCTCCCCACTAATTTACCCTTCTTCTGCGATGTTTTACTGGGATATGGTTACAACATTTTGAAAGCACAGGTGACAGTTGGTGAAAGTGGACACCAAAAGTAGATGAGAAGCCCTGAAAAGGGTGAAGCAAGTGTTACTCCTCCTTGAACACCCACAAATGAATGGATGAAAGAGCATTTATTAAGTGCTTACTGTGTATTAAGACTTGTACTAAGTGACAGCCCTCTTTGAAGTGGCAAGAAACTGGAAACTGAGTAATTGCCCATAAGTTGGAGAATGGTTGAATAAATTATGGAATATTATTGTTCTGTAAGAAACGATCAGCAGGATGATTTCAGAGAGTCTGGAAAGACTTACATGAAGCAACACTAAATGAAATGAGCAGAACCAGATCATTGTACATGGAAACAACAAGAATATATGATGATCAATTCTGATGGTCGTGGCTCTTTTCAACAATGAGATGATTCAGGCCAGTTCCAATGGTCTTGTGATGAAGAGAGCCATCTACATCCACAGTGAGGACTGTGGGAACTGAGCAGATAAGGGATATATATATATATATATATATATATATATATATATATATATATATATATATATATATATTATATATATATATATATAGTACCTAAAGACTATCTTGATCATAACATAGTATTTTTTGTTGTTTGCTTGCATTTTGTTTTCTTTACAATTTTTTCCTGTTTTATCTGATTTTTTCTTGTGCAGTATGATAAATGTGGAAATATGTATAGAAGAAGTACATATGTTTAACATATATTAGATTACTTGCCATCTAGAGGAGGGGGAAAAGGGAAAAGAAGAGAAAAAATTTGGAACACAAGGTTTTGCAAGGATGAATCTTGAAAATAATCCATTTACATATTTTGAAAATAAAAAGCTTTAATTAAAAAAAGAATCATACTAATCCTGGGAACATAAATACAAAAGTGAACATAGTCCCTCCCCTTAAGGAGCTTATACCCTAATGGAAGAGACTAGAAATAGAAAAGATGTGATCTCACTTTAGGCCATTGAGGAATATTTCAATTTGGAAAATTACTGAAGTGGTGATTACTGGAGGCTTGTGGGAGTTGGTCTGACCCACCCTTTCTAGGAATGATGATTGAGTTGATTTGAGAATGGTTTTTGAACTGGGAACAAATAGAAAGTAAACATATGGCAATTGGTGAGATGGCTTTAAATTTATCATTCTATTCTCTTCTCCCTCTCCATATGTGCTTATTGACATCTTGGGCCCATCAGTTGCCACCTCCACTATGAAGTTTTTCCTCATTCTCCTTCTGAATGTTCTTTCTCATCTGATCTAATGGCTCTTCATACGCTTTTTACAAATGGATATTTTAATTCTCATCATAGTTCCTTATTTTATGACGTACAAGTTTTATCACTGCACTTTTCAAGCTATAAAGTATAAGTGTCACTTATTACGATTGTTATTTCTAGGCTGGAAGACATAGAAGGAAGAGGCTGTCTAATTTCCTCTTGTGTATCTTGCCATCTCCTCTTCTTCCCTTTACCCCTCTATAGTATATTACACAAAGAGATATAGGATTAAATTAGTGATTTTTTTTTCTGGCAGAGGAAACTCCAGTAAGAAACTCTCTTTATTAATGCAGATTGACATCTTCTGTGCCACTAAATGTCTTAGACAGTAGCCTAGCTTAGAGCACGGTGACAGGCTGAATAGCCCAGAGTCCCAGCTGGGTCAGGGACAGAATGCACCCATCTCTGCCTGATTATAAAGCCAGCTTTCTACCTACTAAGCATGCTCTTATGATGCATAATACATGCTAAGTAAATGTTCCTTGAATGAACAAATAAGTAGAAGAAAAGAAATGCTCCCCTTTCCTTTCTTGTATTCCTATAAGGATTTAATGACCTTTTTTTTTTTTTTTTTTTGGTAGAAGTGGAACACTGGGGCAAAGTGGGGAAAAGTACTTGGCAACACCATGAGCTTTTAGAAATATAGTGAGCAATATAGCTGCACATATGTTGGGGAAACAGTGAACTAAATTCAGAGCTGTAATTAGCACATGGCAATGAGGTCTTGCCCCAGGGTGCCATCATAACTGATAGATGATTCCTCTCTGCAGCAATCATGTTGGATAAGGTTGGAGTACCAGGGGTGAAGGAAGAATGCATTGCTTTTGGGAGTATTCAATAATATTTCCTGGGGAAGGAACTCCAGTACTATTCCCCCTGCTGGGCTATGTCCCAAAGATATTGTGATACATTTGTACATATAGATAGGATCTACTATTCTCCATTGCAGATACTTCCTTCCTGATGGAATAGCAATGATGGTATACATTAATCTTGGGATGTTTGAGGGTTTTTGTCTTTACATGTCTTTACTCACAAGGAATCCAGTTGCCAGAATTTTGTTATAATTTTGCCTAAATTAATCTTTATATTACACATGCAACATTATTTTCATCACTGGTTCTGCTATGGTATGAAAAAAGGAGAAAAAAAAAAAACAAACAATACACACAAGCAGTTCCACTGACTTTTCTGAGTGATGTTAGGATATGGATAGTATGGCCTAAGGTGACTTGTGCAATTGTATAGCTTCAGGGTTGGAGGAGAATTCATCAAAAGAAGCTTCTGACTGAAGCTAAGCTAACTTTCTCTGGATGTTTTGACAGTTTGGAGGCTTTACAACTGTTAGGAGACTGGAATCCTGCAACTCATCCTAACATTTGCAGGAAAAAGTCAAGGGTTATTTACCAAAAACAACCAAGAAAAGAGACCATAGAAATCCTGCCTTCTATAATTTTTCTCTTCTATCCTTTGTTTGCCTCTTCCTCAGTATGAAGTCCAACCTTGCTCATGGTGACTTTCACATCAAGAGTTAGTCATGGGCACAGACTATTCTTGCCTTTCTTTTTTAATGCTCGTATACTAGAATCTTGCTCTAATGCAATTATAGAATATTCTGTACTATGAAACTGGGTGGAACAGTGGAGAGAATTCTGGACCTACTGGAATTAGGAAGTCTGAGTTCAGATTCTTTCTCTAACATTTACCATGAGAGTCAAAGTAATTTATTTAATTATGTTGACCTCAGTTTCTTCATCAGTTACCTAACTTAAAGTTGTTGTGAAGACAAAATAAAATATTTGTAAAACCCTTTGCAATCCTTAAAGTGCTATATAAATATTAGCTACTATTTTCTTGTTTTTGCTGTCTTGTTCTTTTTATCTTTGTTTGATGGAGTTCAAAGACAAAAGGTGCTGAGATATAATCTGGTGTGCAGGATTCTCTATCAGAAACATACTATCTTTCATAAAATAACAAATGACAAATATCTGTGTTATAAATACAGATCTCAAAATGTCCATGAGAATACTGGAAATAAACTGATATGGGAACAGAATTATGCTAGACAAAACTTTTTCCTCTAGATCATTCAGATATATTGTACCTAATTACTGTCACCATATAATCTCTAAGCAACATGAAATTAAAACTTTTCAAAATGTAGAAATTTAACAGCAGAATTCCCAATCGTGTGCATCAGATTTGGACCTAACAGGACATTAGTGGTCATTAGATTAACTTATTTTACATATCAGGAAACTAATGATTTCTGTAAGGTCACAAAGCTATTAAATGTCTGAATCTGTATGTGAACTGAAATCTTCCTAACTCAAACTCAGTACTCTACTACTATACCTAAAAATGGAATAAAATGCAGATACTCTATTAAACTTTCTGCTACTGGAACTGTTTTGAAGGTGCTTTCAATGAGCCTACAGAAGATGAACTTTCATTTCAGGACTTAATTCAGTTAGAAGAAGTTCAAGTTCTCTGATTAGACATAGACAAATAATGATATGGTGACTTGTCCCTAGATTATTTCCATGTAAGATCCCTTATATCAAATAAATACAAAGAAGGCAAAGTTACAAAAATCAAGATGGCAGGCACTGCTCATATTTATAGTGAAGTAGTAAAGGTCAGAAATCCACTCCTCATTGATTTGATGAGATCCCTATTGAACTTAATAGTATTATAGAGTGTGGACCTTTGTTTGGAGGCATCTCCTCATGGAGACTGTAGGCACACATATTACTCTCTTGCTAAGAGTTCCCAGAGCACTCAAAATTGGTTTTCAATAACCAATAATGTTTCCAAAATGAATGATTGAGAAAGATTCAGGAGAATGGACTTTGTAGAAGTCACTTTGTACCAACCATTAAATGAAAGTGAGAGATTGTTGCCTTTATTAGTTTACTTATTTACAAGACATTGTAAATAGATACAAGATATAATAGATACATTGTAAATACAAGACATTGTAAAGACATTCATGCATCAATCACTTTGTGCCTGGACCTGAATGAAAATAAGCCCAGATCTATGAACCATCATCCCTCCCAGGAATAGGGAGTGGCTGCCTTGGGACAGACACACATGGAAGTTTCATGAATTTATACTCAGAGATCCAGAAAGTGGACATTCTAAGCCTAAGTAGCTGTCTTTCATTGATAGGACCCCCTTTTTATAAAGCTTTTTTTTTATTTTTGAAACAAATGCATAAATAGTCTTCAACATTTACCCTTTTAAAACTCTGAGTTCCATTTTTTTCTTCAGACAGTAAACTATCCAATATATGTCAAACATGTGTAATTAATTCCTCCATACATATTCACACAATTATCTCGTTGCACAAGAAAAATCAGATCAAAAAGGAAAAATAAATGAGAAAGAAAACAAAATGCATGCAAACAACAACAGCAAAGTGAAAATATTATGTTGTGATCCACACTCAGTTCCCAGATGGCTCCCTCCAACACAAGACCATAGGAACTTGCTTGAATCACTTCACCAATGAAAAAAGCCACGTCCATCAGAATTGATCATCATGTAATTTTGTTGCTGCTGTGTGGCCTAAGGTGACTTGTGCAATTGTATAGCTTTGGGGTTGGAGGAGAATTCATCAAAAGAATCAGTGATCTGGTTCTACTTATTTCACTTAGCATCATATAAGTCTCTCCAGGCCTCTCTGAAATCATCCTGTTGGTCATTACTTATAGAACAATAATATTCCATAACATTTACATATCACAATTTATTCAGTCATTCTCCATCTGATGGACATCCACTCAGTTTCCAGTTCCTTGACACTACCAAAAGGGATGCTACAAACATTTTTTTTTCCCATGTGGGTCCTTTTCCTTTTTTTATGATTTCTTTAGGATACAGACATTACTGGATCAAAGAGTCCTTTAGGCATAGTTCTTTCTAGATTGTTCTCCAGAATGGTTAGATCAGTTCACAACTCCACCAACAATGCATTAGTATCCCAGTTTTTCCACATCCCCCCAATATTCATCATTATTTTTTCTTGTCATTTTAGGCAATCTGAGGATGTATAGTGGCAGCTATGAGTTGTCTTAGTTTGCTTTTTTTTCTGATCAGTAGTGATTTAGTGTATTTTTCCATATGACTAGACATGGTTTTAATTGTCTTTACATCCTTTGACCATTTATCAATTGTAGAATGGCTTTTATTCTTATAAATTTGAGTCAATTCTCTCTATATTTTAAAAATTAGGCCTTTATCAGAAGCCTTGGAGATAATTTTCCCCCAGTTTACTGCTCCCCTTCTAATTTTGTCTGCATTGTTTTTGTTTGTACAAAATATTTTTAATTTAATATAAGAAAAATTATCCATTTAGTATTCCATAATGTATTGATAAGACCTCTTATAGAACAAATAGTGATTCCATGTGCTTGCCCCTAATCCTGACAGAAAATTTCATAAACAACAATAATAATAGCTAACATTCACATAATGTCTTAAGGTTTGCAAAGCACTTTAATAGTATCTTATTTCATGTTCCTGAATACCTGACCGTCAGAGAACATTAAGCACTGGATCTAAAACTAAAAGACCTGTATTCAAATTTTGACTCATTTATTTAAGTCTTGTGTAGGTGATTCGCTTCATAATTCTGACTTCCAGTTCCCTTACCTACAAAATAAATCAGTTATCTGTTTTGCTTACTCCAATCCCCAGATAATAGAGAAAATCAAATGAGACAAGACTAGTGAATGTTTAATAAAACACTAAGGTACAGATGCAAATATACTCAGATTTTCCTTTACCTCATTCCAGTAAATCTTTGAGAATAAATATTATTTTATTGTGACTATTTCTTGTCCTAGTGCCAGTATAAGAGCTTTCAAAGAGAAGACATACAGTAAGGTTGAATTGTTGAAAAAAAGCAGATATCAGAATCACAAAATCATTGAATGTTAGACCTAAAAGAAGACCACAGAGACTGATCTGAAGCCACACCAATGCCAAGACAGACACTGAAAGCTTAGTGGTTTTAAATTAATTTGTGATGTCAGTTCATCTTCCTGTTTTCCTTCTCTTAAAAGCAGAGAAGAAAAAAAAAAAAAAAAAAAGAAAAAAGAAAAAACTCCATTTAATTGAGGGTCCCAATTAGATATTCTTCAGATAATGCTAAAATTGCAGAGAAGCCAGATGTCAGAGGGTCTGGCCTCCATGATCATGTGTTACCCACAAGCGTCCAAATCTCCTGAAGCATTGGCAGGCTTGGAAATATCTACTTCTTCCTTTGCCAAAGACTGCAATCGGGATTTGCAGATGGCTCTTTGGTTCACAACCTTAGCAGACTTCTGAACTTTTCTTTCTTCCTCCCTTCACAAACTGGATCAATTGCCAATACCACCCTCTATTGCCCTTCCTCCACTCACACAGTCTTTCATTGTTCTTCTGAGCTATTGCAATTGCTTTCTGGGTTAATCTTCCTGCAGATCTCTTCCCATCCAATTCTTCCTTCTTACAACTGCCAAAGGGCTTTTCTAATAGCACATGTGACCACTGGGCTATTCCCCTGCTCAGTAAACTTCATTGGCTCCTTTGTTTACTCATGGTTCACTCTTTTTGTTACCACGTGGGTTCTGCTGTTCATGGGAGGTTTTGGGGCAAAGATACTGATGTGTTTGTCATTTCCTTCTCTAGCACATTTTACTGATGAGGAAACTGAGGCAAACAGGCTGACTCTTCCAGAGTCACACAGCTAATAAGTGTCTGAAGCTACACTCTAATTCAAGTCTTTTTGATTCCGGGACTCTATTCACTGAATCACACAACTGCCTCATGTTGGCTTCCTACATTTCTTCAAAGATCAACTATAATCTATTGAGCATTTCAAGTATTTTTTAACCTGGATCCTAGCGAACTGTCCAGTCTCATTTACATATCACTTCCTGCACATATAGAAAGACATAATTAAACTAACTTTAAAAAATACAAACAAAAACTTTTTGTCATATAGTCTGTCTCTCTGCCTTTGCTTTGTTCATCTCCCATCTGAAATGAACTCCCTTCTCCTAGAATCCTTCGTATCCTTTTAAGATCAGCTCAAAAGCTACCCTCTATCTGATGACTTTCATTATCCCCATTTTCCCTCTTCCACCCTCTCATTCCTCCTGATCATTATGCTGTGTGTGTGTGTGTGTGTGTGTGTGTGTGTGTGTGTGTGTACGTACAAAATCTCTCTATATACATGCCATTTATCCCATCAGAATGTCAGGTGATGATGTCAGGGAATGTTTCACATTTATCTTTACATATCCAGTACCTAAGACAGTGTCTAGTTTAGAGGAGTACTTAATAAATTTCTGCCAATTACATGAGTATTGAGTCAAGAGGACAGTTACAGAGAGAAAATTAAAATGAATAGGGTAAATGTTCCCTAGACATTCTCTTATTATATTATATTTGTATTATATTTAAGTATATGTTATATGTTTTATATATATATATGTATGCATGTATATATGTTTATTATCTTCATTTGATTAATGACAAGTAGTCATGAATTGGAGAGTATGTGCTTGGAGGATAGTTGTGATGAGCTTAACCATTAAGCTGGAAAATTCAGCTAGCACCTTAGTGGAGATTTCCCAATTTTTTTTAAGGCTTGGCTATGAGTCCTGTTTTATTTATTTTTTAATCTTATAAACAAACTTAGGCTGAGTGATTGCTGAGAGAAAGGTGAGACACAAGTCAAATTGTGATGTTCACAGGAGAGACCCTGAGGGAGGGGAACAGACTTTATTTGAGAGAAATTCTCCATGTCCTTCTTCATTGAAAATATTTGTGATATATACATATATATGCATATATATATATACATATATATGCATATATATATATATATATATATATATATATACACACACACACACACATACATCTGCTATATCAGAGGCTAGGATCTAATGATAATGATGGTTAATGAATTAATTGAATGAATGGTCCTGGCATCTGGTGCCATTCTCCATTCTTCATAACCTTCTCAGTCCCCAAGTCCCTTTTCTCACAAGTCAAGATGAAATGGAAATTATTTCAAATATTTACCTCAAAGATACTTGTTTATAAGGGCTCTGTGTTTGGGGACAACTAGATGGCTCAGTGGATAAAGCATTGAGCCTGGAGTTAGAAAGATCTAAGTTCAATTGTGGCTTCAGATACTTACTAGCTGTGTGATTTGGGACAGTCACTTAACTTTGCCTTGGAGGTAGCTAAGTGGCTCACTGGTTAAAGCACTGGACCTGCAGACAGGACAACCTGGATTCAAGAGTGACCTGCACAAATCATTTAACTTTGTCAACTTACTGGAGAAGAAAATAGCAAAAGCCTCTAGTATCTTTATCGCAAAAATCCCATGGGATCAAGATGAGTTAGATGCAACTGAACAACAATAAAGCTCCATGTTTAAGCTATTATGTAGTCTTTAAATAGAAAAGCATATAATTCATCCATTATCTATCTTTCCTGCCTCACTTCTATTACTTACTTAACACCTTGAATATGTTCTTGTAATAGTCACCCAAGTTTCTGACTCCAGGGTTTTCTATATGTAACATTAGAAGCTGATACCTTGCCCTGACCTGAGTTGACTGCCCTTCTCTATTTATGAAAATTACTAATGAAAATCTATCAGCTGGGTCTCTGCCTAGAACTGTTCTGAGGAGGGTGGGAGATGATTTTCTGACATCCCTAAATTCCATCCGCTGATTCCCCCTTCCCAGTGACAGCTGTGGATGGCTTCTTGTCCAAGTCTAAATAAATCTGACAGATTCAAATAAATCTCACAGACTTCAGAATCTGCAGAGCCATGCAAGATTATACCTGCTGCTACACCACAGAAAAGGGGGAAGGGAGAAGAGAAAGAGGAGGAGGGAAGAGAAAGAGAGATAAAAATGAGATGCACCTGTGGGATTTGCTATTTTTAAATCTTCATTAGTAGAAAGGCATTGTGAATGAGTGGGGGTGCTCAGCAAACTCTCAAGAAAGCCTTTCTCGCACTTGTATGGAGATGAAATCTGTATTTGTTCCTTTATTTTTCCCTCTTTGTAAGATTGAGCTGGGAAACCAAGGCTAAGGACTCCTGGGCCAACAAGGAACAGATGCTTTTCCTGTATTGACTTCCATAAGGAAGGAGGGGATGCACCCCACCAGTGAAATGAATTAGGGAGAGGCCAAAGGAAGAAGGAAAAATCTAGTAGAGAGAGAGGAAGGGATAGAGAAAAGGGCGTTCCTAGGCTCATGGATAGTATTATTGACAAATTCAAAGAAATCTGGGGATTCAGCCTCCTCCTTCCCTGATATGCCCCCCCAAATACATCTAGCTGTTTCAGTACTCTATCCACTGTATCAATACATTTTTAAAAATCAGTATGATTTCCAATAGCTAGAATTATCTGAATTCTAATCCTGACTCTTGCTTTTTGTACCTGCTTCTTTATTTATAAAATAGGAATAATGATGTGATGCTTTTCTTTTGATACTTACAAGATTATTTCTCAAAGTAGGAGGCCATCAGGGATTTCTTCAACTTTTAAAAAATGATCAGTACAGTTCCTCTCTTTTAGCTATTATCTCCCACACCTGTACCTCCTTCCCCATCATTATTGTATTCTTCTCCTCACTATACTGGTTATCTTTCCTGTTTTCTCCCTAACCTTAATCTTGGTTAGGAAGGACACAATTCAGGTGACCATTTGATCATTTTTGAAACTGAGGGAAAAATAGATGTTATTATCTTTGACTCAGTATCACAGAAAACCAATTCTATTCTATGTGCCCTAGAATTAAAGAAGGAAAGTATTTGGTTTAGATTCCTCATATCATGAAAGGAAAAGCCCGGCTTGGTTGTGGATTTTCAATCCTGTCCAATTCTTTGTTTTCCAGGGTTTTCTTGATGAAGAATGGTTTGTCATTTCTTTCTCCTGCTCCTTTGAGCAAGAGATAAGATTGGGACAAATAGGATAAAGTAGTTAAGTGACTTGACTAGGGTGACACATCTAGTAAATAAATGTCTGAGACCAGATTTGAAGTCATGAAGTTGAATCTTCCTGACTTCAGATCTGGTGTTATATTCATTGCCCCACCTTCCTGTAAAACTTGTTGTTCAGGTTGTGTCTGATTCTTTGTGACTCTTTTGGGGTTTTCTTGACAAAGCTACTGGATAGTTTGCCATTTCCTTCTCCATTGAATTTTTAAACAGACGAGGACCTGAGACAATCAGGGTTAAGTGACTTGCCCAGTGTCTCAGGCTAGATTTGGACTGAGGAAAAAAGTCTTTCTGATTTCAGTCACTCATCCACTGCACTTCCTAGGTGCATCAAAAGCCCCAGGAGTAAGTCCATTTCAAATGAGCATAATTCAATACTTAATAAACTTTTTTTATATATGTATATTCGGATACTCCCTCCCCCCCAAAAAAGTAGCATAGTTGGTAGATAACTGGCTTTGGAATTCAGTAAAATCTGAATTCAAACCCTGCCTCTGACACATTTCAGTTAGATAACCTTGAGCAGTTAATCTGTGAGCATCCATTTGCATTTGTCTAAGACTACACTTAGAGATGACTCTCTAATTTGCTTTCATAGAGGGACTTTTCACACTAGGGGTGCCCTAGATTAATGAAACCATAAATCCTACTCAATTGCCAACAAAAAGGAAAAGGAAGGCCCTGGAGCTAGAGGATACAGATGAAAAGATGTGCCAATGACCCAGACACTTCCTTCAAGGATATTATAAGCTAATTAAGGCTCAATAACTTCTCATGAATAAGCCAGCATTTATATAGTACTTTTTAGATTTGCAAAGCAATTAACATACATTATTTTATTTGTTCTTCACTAGGACTTAATATTATCATCCCCATTTTACAGATATGGACTCTGAGGCTGTCAGAGATTTGCCCTGGGTCACATTGCTAATGAGGGTGAGTGATCACATTTGAACTTAGGTCCTCCTGACTTTGAGATCAGTACTCTATCCACTGTATCAACACATTTTAAAAAATTAGTATGATCTCCAACAGAATGTGCAAAAATGTGGGTGGAGGAATGGAGAAGACAGAGGTCAATAGGGTGAAGGAAATACATGAGGGGGACATATTTTAAGACAGTTTTATGAGAGAGAGCTCACTTTGGATTGGGGAACAGGTAAAGATTCATAGATATATTGGCATCTGAATTGAACCTTGAAGGAAAAATATTTCCCTAAGTTATCAAATCACTTCATTGCACTACATTGCAGTTGTGTATTCATGGTCATTTTAGGGGTAGGGGGGAAGAAATTATGGAAAAGTAGGATCCTAGGGATAGAAAAGTGTCCATCGTTTCCCAAGATGCGGCAAAACCTGGTGAATAAATGTTCATAATGACAAAAACTATCCAGAAATATTAAATGACCCATCAGACAAGAGATTGCTGCTACATTCCCCATTCTCCTCCCCAGGTACTTGTCTGGTTCTTGCTGTTCAAACTGAATGGGATGTTAAATGCTTTTGCTGCTCTGACCAATTTATTTTGCAAATTAACAGCATATGACAGAACTTAAATTCCATTACCACTTAGCTTTGCCTCAGTGAAATTTATGCTGCCTTCTCTCCTGCTGGCTGACACCCCCAATACAAGCTGCCTTGTAGCTCTTCCCCTCCTCCTGCACTCCATCTTTTTAGCCTTAACATGCACCCACCTCAACCAAGCTTCCCCTATTTTTCCAAATGACAAGTGCTCTTCAATTCTTGGCATTTTTTTTTTCTGAATAAGCTTCTCCATGGACTTAATGAAAAATCTGCTCATGAAAGGTGAACCTGCACTCTAGCCTGTCGTTACTATCTATTCCGGGTTTTCTAATTATTTTGTTTATGGAAGGAAACAAGCATTTATTAAATACCTTCTACATTCCAGACACTTAGGCTAAATGCTTTGCAAATACTGTCTCATTTGATTCTTACAGTGACCTTGGGGATAGATTATATTAGCCCCATTTTACAGTTGAGGAAATTGAGATCATACATCTAGTGAGCATTTGATAATTAATAGTGTGAACTTGGACAAATCACTTAAAGTGGAACGCAGTTTGTAAAATGAGGGTTGGACTACACAAAATTCTGAGATCCTTTCCTGTTCTAGATTTATGTTTTTATGGTCTTTCCCAGCCTCTTCTTCCACTTAATTCTAATGCCTTGCTTTATTTCCAATTTTTCTTTTATATGTCTTTCTACATAGCTGTTTGCATGTTGTTTCCTCCATTATTCTGTAAGTTCTTTTAGGTGAGGGACTATTTTTTTTCCTTTGTATACTCAGCACTTAGCACAATACCAGGTAAGTAGCAGACTCTCAATAAATGCTTGTTGATAATAATAATGTGGTGGCAGTCACAGAGACTGACTTTTACTTGGACTACATTAATTTCAGAAGTACAAATTCAAGACCGATTGGAGGATAAAAGCAGCTTCTCAAACTACCTTGACAGGTTAATCTCAATACAGTAAGATTAAATGTTATAGGTCTAAATATAAAGTTATATCTTTGAGTTTTATATATATATATATATATATATGTATGTATATATATATACACACATATGCACACACACACACACACACACACACACACACATATATATATATATATATATATGTGTGTGTGTGTGTGTGTGTGTGTGTGTGTGTGTGTGTGTATAAAGGATATTAGCAAACTGGAGTCTGTCATTGATGGTGACTTATTTATAAGCAATAACTTAAGAAGAAAAATTGAAGAAGCTGAAGATATTCAGCAGAGATGTGGGAGAAAGAAGAATTGGGGGGCTTGATTTCAGCATTCAAATATTTGAGGATCTGTCTTATGGAAGAAGAATTGTATTTAATCTGTTTAGCTCCAAAGGACAAAACTAAACTCAATGTATGTTACAGGGGAACATATTTAGAGATTAGTATAAAGAGGTCTCCAGTAATCTGAATTGCTAAAAAGTGCAATAGGATGTTTTTGGTTCCCATTACTTGGAATTGAATTTGCATCTATCAATAAAGATAAAGAAAGGTAAAGAAGAGATTCCTATAGAAAGGAATTGATTATATTGATTACTTTTTGGAGTAATCAATAATCAATTGGATTTTTATGGAGTGTTAATACCAATATTTAATCAATACAACAATCAATAATTAAATAGAGTAATCAATAATCAATTAATTGGATCTCATTACTTGGAGTTTCATGAACATCTATCAATAACCTGGTAAAGAAGAGATTCCTATAGAGAGAAATTGATTGCATTGATTACTCTTTGAAGACTTTTGAACCTTAAGGGGCAGATTAAAATAGAGCTTAAAATTAATTTAATTTTCAGAACATCGCTGCCAGATAGGTGCTATATTTAAAGATATGGAACCTGATGCTGAGAGGCTAAGTGACTTGCATAGGGCCACAAAGTGAATAGTGTCTCATAGTAGATTTGAACTCATCCCTTCCTGACTCCATGGCTGATACTTTGTCCTTTGGTACAGAGCATGGAGCAAATAGTCTTGGCTCTGGAGTCCTAAAAACTAGATTTCGTTTGTTGCTTGTATGAGCTCAGAAAAGTCACCTAATCCCCCTGGGTACTAATAGGAGGGGGATAATCTAAATGACCTCTAAATTCCTTATCACTTGTAAATCTATCTATAATCTATCTTCTAAGTCTTCTGTAGTTCAGAAAAGGCCCAGGAGTAATCTGACAGAAGTCAGGAAGAAAGAGGTGAATTGTCATTTTTCTCAGTTGTGCTTTATGTGATCACAGCCCACCAGACGGGGACAGAGCTGGAGGGGGAAGGTTGACCAGCAGTAATCATAGCTGTGGTTGCCAACATGCTTTCAGATGGAAAGGAACTGATCCAGGAGGTGACGGTATCACTTGGGGAAGAAAATAATTGGGCTTTGGATCTGATTTTACCATCAAAAGTAACTTCATGGGGCAGCTAGATGGTGCAGTGCATAGAGTAATGGTCCAATAGTTAAGAATATCTAACTTCAAATCCAGCTTCAGACACTTAACACTTACTAGCTGTGTGACCCCAGACAAGTCAGGACCCCAATTGCTCACCAAAAATAAATAAATAAATGAATAAAAGACTGACTTCATGAATTCTATTAAGGCATGATTACTGTTTCTTAAGATGAAATTCTCCATTTCAAGATAAGAATGCCTGCTACAGACATTTCCATCACAATAGTCTATTTCGAATATTAAACTTTGCTTATACTATTAAATGTTAATCCATTTTACTTGAGTGTTATTCAGAATGCATGCTCAAAAAACACCTGAGCTTCAGACAAGTGACTATTTCAAAGTAGTTAATTCAGAATAGAAATATCCTGAGCTAAGAGGGCCCTCAAACATCCCTTAAAGTTAGTGCCTTCATAGAACATTGTGAAAACCAAGGCACAGAAAAGTAAAAGGATTTGCTGCAGTTCAAGTGATTAGTTGTCAACAGAATCAGACTAGGATCTAAGTCTCATGACTTTTAGCTCAGTCTTCTCTCGAGCACCACTCTGGCTTAGTGGAGAAGATGGAGAGGTAGACATAAATGGAATGACACAAAGAGGAAAAAACAAAAATACAGAAAAAAGTCTTTACATCAGTCAGCCTACCTTTGTAATTTTTTGACAAAATTTTGCGTGACAAATTTCTTTGTGACAAAGTTCTTTCTGTCTATGTACTATGTGTATCATTGTTGATGACTTTTCCTTTTGTCAATTGTGTGACCTTAATTTTCCTGGGTCTCAGTTTCCTTATCTGAAAAGCAAGAATGCTAGACTCCATGACTTGTGAGGTCCTCACCAGTTCTAACCCTATAAAACCTGTTATAATATCAATTGGGAAATAGGACTACTTTCCCAAGAAATGGCTCCCATGAGTTACTGTTTCCATTGGGAATTTTGTATCCCATTCAGTATTGATTCAAAATGCGTATTAGTTCTTGAGCTAGTTGAATATTAAATTAATCCTTTTAGCATTAGGAAAGAGGATAGAAAGAGCATTGCTGAATGTATAAAATATCATAAAATTAAGTGTCATACAACTGAAAATCATACAAGTATATAATTTAAACTTGTCTAGTGGAAAGTAAGGTGAGATTTGGGTTTCTCAAGGAAAAAATCATCAAATAATGAATTATACAGTAGAATAATCAGAGATTCATAGATGGGCTGGACCTTCAAGATCATCTAATCCAACCCCCTCATTTTACAGTCAGGATAAACTGAGGTCCAGAGAATTTGAGTGACTTGGCCAAGGCTGCACAATAAATGATATAACTGAAATTTTAACTTGGGTGCTCTAATTCCAGATTTATTATTCTTTCCTCTATAACACATTGGACTCTGAACTGTCTGACAGAACCTACATTTCAGAGCCTACTCTGACATAACTGTTTCACTTGTACAAATCATTCATTCACTTCTATTCAACATCTCAAAACAGTCTTTCCAATAGGACAGCTTCCATCCTTCCTCTGGAAAAGGCCAGAATCAATTCAATATTCAAAGTTGGGTTCTTTTTTCCACTTTGCCCAAGTTTCCACCTCAGGGTACAGCTGGCAGCACTAACTCTTCAATCAATGAGTTGAGGAAGACTGGCATCTCCAGAGTCCAATTAAATATTGTGTACATGTTCAGGTCACAAACTACAATAGCATAAGAACTGAGGCAACATGCAATATAAAGTATCAAACTTTGAAGGCAGAACATAATGGAGCTATTATTTCTGATGATCTATTAATAGAGTCTAAGATTAACTAAGCATCATTATTATTATTATTTTTAGCAGCCTCATCACTTGGCTGGTACTGCGAAATGTGGCTTCTCTTTGGTTACTGCTTGGACTAGACAGCCCCTTTCAGATCTATATATATTTTTTTTAATTAAAGCTTTTTATTTTTCAAAACATATGCATGGATAATTTTTCAACATTAGCCCTTGCAAAACCCTGTATTCCAATACCCACCCTTCCCTCACACGCTCCCTTAGATTTCAGGTAGTCCAATGCATGTTAAACATGGTAGAAATATATGTTAAATCCAATATATGTATACATATTTATACAATTGTCATGCCTCACAAAAGAAAAAGTAAAGCAAAATAAAATGCAAGCAAACAACAATAGAAAGAGTGAAAATGTTATGTTATGAACCACACTCAGCTCCCATGGTCCTCTCTCTGGATGTAAATGGCTCTCTTCATCACTGAACAATTGGAACTGATTTGAATCATCTCATTGTTGAAGAGACCCATGTCCATCTATATTCTATGATTCTGTGAGTGATAAGGAATAAAATTCTATAGATATGACAAGGACTTAAAATAGAGCTTAAAATTCATTTAATTTTCAGAACATTGCCAGGTAGGTGCTATATTTAAAGATATGGAACCTGATGCTGAGAGGCTAAGTGACTTGCATAGGGCCACAAAGTGAATAGTGTCTCATACTAGATTTGAACTCATCCCTTCCTGACTCCAAGGCTGATACTTTGTCATGGGGGACTTAAAAAAATCCAGATGATTGAATGTGTATTTCATATTCCCATAGCAACTGGGAATATTGCACACTTTCTTGCTTCTTATCAAGCTGATGAGTTTGGTATCCAGAAAAGCAAACATCCAAATTGTACTTTTTTTTGGCGGGGGGGGGTGGTGGTGGGGAGGAAGGGACAGAACTCTTATTGCTTCATGTGATTCCTAGTCATCGTATCAGTGAATATAGTAAGCTTTCAACAAATTTTGATTGAATAGTTTAATCTTTTGCTGTACCTTCTTCATGGGATTGGGTGGGATGGGGGAAATGGCCAAGAGGGCAGAGTAAAAAGAAATAGTTCTCTCACAAACTACTCCTAAAAGGATAAGAAAGAGTACCCCACCAAATGGTGATTGGGAAATCCATGCTCTCCATACATCTCTCCTACAGATTAGACAATGAAGACTTCCTTAATGATCTTCCATTTGAGGAGAGTACCTGAGAGAGTTATCTTCATTTCTCACCATGGCTGCTCTGTGGTGGACTTCATCATGCCCTTGCACAGTGTATCTCTACCCTTTTTAAACTTCTTTTTATGTGTTTTCTTCCCTCCATTAGATCAAAAAAATCCTTGAAGGCAGGGGACCAGTTTTATTCCTTTCTTTGTATCACCACGATTTAGCACATTTCTAGCCTACAGTAGGTGCTTAATGAATATTTATTAATTGATTAAACATTGTTAGTTATTTCAATCTCACAGGACATCTATGGACCATATCATAAATACCCTTGTTACCTCCCACCATTCTGATCTGCTACCTATATTTTTCAGGTATAGTACCTAGAATTGAACGCAACATCTTACATAACCTTGATGAAAACTGAAGATAAAGGCTCTATTATTTCTGGTGATTTCATTATGGATGATGACTTTCACATGAATTGGATTGAAGTGATACAGAGTTGCACAAAGTCATCAACCTCACTCACTCTTCCAGAGTTACTGAAATCCAGTAAGACAAAAGTCAAGATAAGTAATGATGGTATGGAATTCATGGAAGATGTCGGTGTATGATCTGAGCAAACTCTAATTTAGGAATAATTAAGCAGTAGCTCCTCTAGCAGCCTCTTCTCCATTTCTCTGGTACTATAAAATATGGTCACTTTTTGGTTTGGATGGCTGGTTGTGGCCCCTTGTAGCTCTAATTAGCTGACATATAGTAGGAATTTAATAAAGGTTTTTTGATTAAATTCTACGATTCTGTAAGTGATGAGAAATAAGGTTATACAAATATGTGATATAATGGGGCCATATCATGATGTTGAGAAGTCAAACAATGGAAAGTGGACTTGATAAAGTAGGTAATTAGAAATCATTACAAATTCTCAGATAAGGCTACAGCATAATTGAAAGCAATTCCTCAACTGCCAGGAAGTTGAATCTGGCATTTATACTTGGAGAGGGTGTGGAGAATAGACATAAGGAGGCCGATCTGGAGGCCATTGCAATAACCCAAGCATCAGGTTATGAGGGATTAATATATGTTAGTTATTGTTGTTAATGAAAGTCTATATTAGCTGGAGCACAGGTAGAATATAGAATGAAAGGAAAATCTAGGGAGCATTTTGCAAGATAAATTGGTAGGATTTAAGAATAGGTTTACCTGTGAAAGATGATGGAGCTGGAAGAATCAAAGGCAATTTCAAAGACAGTTGGTTTTTCTCTTTATTTCACCCTATCTGGCATGTGAAGCATCAGAGCCTTTAGCTATAGTACACTTCAAAACTGAATTTATCTACTTGTCTCCAGAATATACCTACTGGATTTCTCTGAGGGCTTCACCACCATTCTGTATTTTTTCCCTCAAGATGCAAAACTTCAAATTCCAGTATGATGCTGATATATGCCTCCAGTCTATATTAATAGATTCATTTGTATATAGTGGTTTCCTTATCATAGTTAGATATTTAGGCAGCTAAGTGGTGCAGTGTTATTTGTCCTTTGTTCGCCAAAAGACCATGACAACAGGGAGATGATGTCATGACATGCAAATGAATTGAATTTAAGTAAGAGAGGGCTGTGCAAGGTCCCCTGCTTCACTGTCCCCTCCAGAGCCATCTGGATCCAGTGGCCATATAGACCAAGATGACTGGAGATGGCTCTGGATGAAATTGGAGACCTGGGCCTTTTTAAGCGAATGTGATCAACATCGCACCCATTCAGTGATTAAAGCTGGATAGCAAACGAGGCAAAAAAATCTCCCCCTTCACCTCATTCAAAAAAAAAAAAAAAGTCTAGATCTGGAATCAGGATATACCTAAATTAAAATCCTGTCCTTGGAATTCTAGTTAGGATCCAAATCTTTATCAGCTTCATGATCCTGGGCAAGTCACTTAATCTTGTTTACCTCTATCTACATCTATAGCTATTATATAATCTATAAAATGATTTCAAGAAAGAACTGGCAAACCACTATACTAATTCTGCCAAGAAAACCCCTAAGTGGGGTCACAAAGAGTCAGACATGACTAAACTAACCAGCAACATTTTTTTCCTACAGAGGTGCATCACAGAATTTTAGTTATGGGAACCTTAGCCATCAGATATAAAATGAAAAAAAAAAAAACTGAGACCAGGAACATGAAGGAAGCAGGCTAAGATTTGAAAGAAAATTTGTATCAGAATCAAGAACAAAAATGAGGTTTTTAATTCCCAAATCTAGCGCTCTCTTTCTTACCACACTGCTGCCTGCTACAGCTAAGAAAGGGCACAATGAGAAATCTTATGATTCTTAGTGCAGCCTGGGCATGATGGTGGGGGAAGGAGAGGAAGACACTAATAAGGTTCTGATTTCTCACACGTTTTTGGAATTGACATGAGCCATACAAGTTCTCACAGCTGCTGCTACAACGAGCAGTTTAGTCTTAAATTTAGAATAAAAACCAATTAAAAGATAACAAGGAAACATATGCTCTGAATGGCAAGAATCAGCAAGTTAAAAAAAAATCATGACCTCTGGCTATTGCTAAGAAACTTTAAATATGTTTCCTTTCCTCCCTTGCCCTCCAAAATAAAATCATTCCAAGTAAAAACCAACTAATTCCTGTTGTTAGAAACAGACTAATCATCCCTTCCCCAAAATGGAAAGGACAAAGAAGAATTTGTAGAACATTCCTTTTATGAAATGTTGGAATTAAAAAAAAAAACTGTGCTGAAATGCATATTTGGTACCTGGACAAAATATCTTTGTATCTATCAATCTGATTTATCTTGATCATCAATCAAATAATAATTGTATGACCTTGGGCAAAGGGGCCTTAAATCATAGGAGCATGGATATAGAGCCAGAAGGGACCTAGAATGTAAGCTATATCTAGTGCGTCCCTCTTTACTATGCAGATGAGGAAATTGCAGTACCAAATCAAGTGACTTGCCCAAATATATACAAGTCATATGGAGATAGATTTTTGAATGAAAAGGACCTTTGCTGGAAGATGAATTCTACCATCTTGAAGGATTTGGAAAGGTTTTTACAGAAGATACATTTGAGTTGATTCTTGAAGAAAGACAGGGATTCTAAGAAGTAAAAAGAAAAGGAAGAACATACAAATATGTAATGGTTGTTCATCATCTCTCTGATCTGCATTTACCTAGGGGTGAATATAGTTAGGCCAGAATTCCTGGTGTCCCTAAGGGAAAGTCTGACATTTCACAAGGATTTTGTTGTAGTTTCACAACTATAGCTATGAGGTGAAGGGTGGGAAGAGGGACGAAGATCAATAGTCACTCTGACTCATAGGGCTATCATATTTTGCAAAAGCTGGCTTTCCTGGTGTTTTGCAAATGGAAGATATCAACTAACCAGATATTTTCATGCTTCATCAGTTTATCTCACACATTCAATAAATATTAGTTGAATGCTTACTATATACAATCAAGTATTTTAGGCAGTGGGGGGACCCTGGACTCTGGTAGGTAAGTTATTACCTTTCTGTGCCCCAAATCAGGCTAATAAACCACTTTTCCAGTAATTTTCTGCCCAAACCATCTGCACTTTTATCGTCCTCTCATCTCCAGAACTCACACTCTTTCTTTAAAACCTTAAGTTCTGATGCTTGAGACTTCACATTATCTTTGCCCAGAAACAGATCATTCTCTCGTTCTTTCCAAACTATGATGCCCTACCTGGCCATCTGCTTCCATTTCTAGCTCTCCTTTATTTGTCTTTATTAAAATGTAGGCTCTGTCAGGGGAGGTCCTGTTGCTTACTTGTTGCAGCCCCAGAGATTAACACAGCACTTGGCACCTAATTGATGTTTAATATTTTTTTTCATCCATTCAGATACGTTTTGAGTGCTCCCTCTTCTTTCCAAAAAACTTATAGATAAAATGACTAATTTATAGACACCCACCTTTTTGTTATAAGAAGAAGACGATGACAATTTTCCAAATACCAAGAGAAATAATACCTCATCTTCATTCCCTGCCATTGTAAATGAAGTCCAGGGCTTCAGAAAGCTTAGGATCCCCTACCCAACTCACGTACTCATTTCCATGTATTTCCAGAGCACACATTAATTTCTGAGACTACATTCAGATACTGAAAGGAGTTATAAAGGAAGTAAAAGCCATGGCCCTTGGCAGGAAGAGAGAAGCTTCTGAAAGTGGGCATGGGGTAGACACAAATAATAGATAAATCCATAAATGACCATAACATATACCTATCCACATGGTCAATTATGTTTGTAGTGAGCCAGGTGAACAAAATTTCTTAGAGGCATTCAAAGAAATCAGCTGGGTAGTAAGGACACAGAGAAAGAGTAACTTCATTAATTTAGACTGTATAATAATCAGAGCTATTGAAAATCCAAGGGAAAAAATATGTGAGGCCAGACTACTGGCTTACCACTTAATTCTTTCTTTTCTTCTTGTCCGTGTCATCCACACTTTACTTATAACAAAACACATTTTAGCTCATGGGTTTGTCAAGAACTTGAGCTGGGAAAGTATTTCTTTGTATCTTCCCCCCCCCCTTTTATCAATGATGCCGAAGTATTTGAGAAAAGCTCTTTCTAAACCTGCTTGGTTATTATGTTTGTTCTGTACAGGGGTTTTTTGTGGCAATAAACTCCAGCCAGTGAAATGCCCTCCTTCTCCAGCCTTCTTTTTGATTCCCAGCACGGTAAAGGTCCGACTTGAGCTCCTTCTTTCCTTTCTCATTAGTTTGGGTATAAAAACTATTTGTGTGAAAACCCTCTGGTGTCCCAAAGGGCAAGAACTCTATTCGTGCAAGTGCTACCCACTGTCCACACTCAATGGGAAGCTGCCATCACCATGTACAGCCCACAAAAGGGCATTTCTTAAAGCTGTGAAGAAAGGGCCTGCATCCTTCTGAGCATTTGTACACCTGCCCACTAAAAGCAGCCTAAATATCCCACTCACAATTAACTCCTAAACTGCCATTTTCTGCCTTTCCTTACAGATTCTCTACACTTATCTGCCAATTCCATCTAATAGTCTCTTTATCTTTACCAACTGGTCTTTACCAATAAGTGCTTCCTGACTCCTTTTACAAGTATTCTGGGTATTGCTAGAAAACAATTCAGAAAAGGCACATCTTA